>NW_025765476.1:0-160310 GCF_003918875.1 Haliotis rubra | reverse complement strand
ATTATCAAGATTAACAGTTTATCCAAGGTTTTAAACGATTCCATTGATGGATCACTTTTGTGGATGATTTTAACATTTCTTGTCGTGGTAAAAATATGCATACTATTGAACGGCAATTGCAGTTGTGTTTAAATAAAATAAATAAATGGTGTCTTGAAAAACGGTTTTAAATTTTTCCAAATCCAAAACTAATTGTCTACACTTTTGTAGAAAATATAAACCGTATAAAGATCCTGAACTATCTTTAAATGACACTCCCATCAAAGTTGTTAAGGAGGCCAAATTCTTGGGTCTAATTTTCGACTTCCATTTAACTTTTTTACCACATATTAAATCACTTAAAGCCAAATGCCTGAAGGCACTCGATTTGTTGAAAGTTGTTTCCAACTCAAAGTGGGGAGGGATCAAGCTACCCTCCTCCACCTGTATAGATCATTGGTCCGCTCGAAACTTGATTATGGCTCCATCGTATATGGTGGAGCCTGCAAAAGCAACCTACAACTACTTGATTCTGTCCACCACCAAGGCCTAAGACTTTGTCTTGGGTCCTTTAGAACCTCTCCTATTGATAGTCTATCTGTTGAAGCAGATGAGCCTTCTCTTACACAACGCCATATAAAATTAACTTTTACAGTATAGTACAGAACTTTTATTCCAATGAGTCAAACCCTGCATATAACTGTGTCTTTAATCCACTATATGAAGATCTGTATAACAAGAAGCCTTCTCTTGTTCCGCCTCTTGGTATAAGATTGAAACCTTTCCTTTCTGCTGCTGGCATTGAGCTAGAACATATAGCTCCTTCCCGTTTTCTTTCTTCTCTGCCTTGGCAATTGGTTAGGCCTGAAGTTGACCTAACATTAACTACATTTAAAAAATCAGAAACAAATGAATTACCGTATAAACAAGAATTTAGTCAATTAAGAAATCAATATAAAACATATAAATCCTTATTTACAGATGGGTCCAAGGATGGTGGCGCGGTGGTATGTGCCACTGTCATTGGATCCAAAACAATATCTTCTCGACTACCAAAAAACAGCTCTATTTTCACAGCAGAAGCAAACGCCATCTTAACAGCTCTTAAATATATTAATAAACATCGTAAATATAAACAATATATCATCTTTTCAGATTCTCTTTCGTGTCTTCAGGCTATTACAAATCTTTCTTACATCCACTTTTATTAGAAATTATTGAATTGTACAATGAACTTGCTACTGGCCAATGCGACATCGTCTTTTGTTGGTTACCCAGCCACGTTGGCATTTCTGGGAATACAATGGCCGATCTTGCTGCTAAGGCAGCACTCGACAAATCTGTGACACCACTTCTAATTCCATACTCTGATTACAAAGCCAGCATTAGAACATACATCCGCGATCTAATGCAGAAGAAGTGGGACACCCAAGTAGGTATTAATAAATTACATGGAATAAAACCCTACATTGGTTACACCTACTTGGGTTGTCAGTCCAGATTTGAAGAGGTCATTATGCGGCGATGTCGCATTGGCCATACTAGATATACCCATGAATATTTGCTTAAAGGCGAAGATCCTCCGTTTTGCATCCCTTGTGATGAAAGAATCACAGTCAAGCATGTCTTGCTTGACTGCATTGAATATTCCATCACAAGGGATATCTATTTCAAATCCAAAACTCTGAAGGATCTTTTTAATAATGTCAGTTCTCATTTAATTATTGCATTTTTTAAAAAATAGATTTGTTGAGTGATTTGTAAATAGATATATATTTTATTATTGGTAGTTTAGATTAGCAACTGAGATTGTTAGTGGCTGTATCCTCAAAGGGGTTGAAGTATTGTAAAATTATTGTCCTCCTGAGAGAGGTACGTAAGTCCCAAAACATTTAGTCAATCTAAGTGTACCTGCTTTTAATCGTAGAATAAGTGTGTTTTTAATTTATGGCTCGATTTCTCTTCTGTCGCCAATGGCTGAAGGGTTGGTGTAAATCCAACTAGGGTCCATGCAGGTAGCAAAAGTAATGTAAGTCCCCATGGTTCCTAGTATGGTGATCTACCTTCAGTTGTTGGCGATCTATAACCCGTTTTATATTGTATTGTCTTCGTAAATAAAATAGTTTTACATGTTCATGCTAGTTTTAGACTCCATCTGTGATGCTCTAGTTATTTTACAGTCCTTCGCTGACAGGGTTTTATACATTATATGTATGTATTATAAATTTAGAACTAGTTTTAGTCACGATATGGCTGAAATATTGCCGATGTGACTTTAAATCTTAACTCACTCACTCACTTTTGCGTACAAACGCTGTATTATGTATTGGTACAAACTGTTAAATATGCCTTCTATACGTTTCCCTAAGAAATGTTACAATTCTACTGTTAGATGCTTCAAATGGTAAAATTAACTGGACATCAAAATTAAAAAAATCTATTGTATACAATGGGTTTTGGATACGTATTGGAAAATCAATTTATTCCTAATATAAATCTTTTTATTTCTGAATTCATATCCAGAGCCCAAAACACATATTTACAGGAATGGCATTCCTCTTTGTCTAGTGGCTCAAAAACTTACCTATATTCTCAATTTAAATTTATTTTTGGTGTTGAGCCATATCTCCATTGCATAACTATCAAGAAATTTCGTATTGCCTTAGCGAGGTTCAGGTGTAGTTCACACCAACTGAATATAATTAATTTTTTATTGTGTTCGTTAAAATTCTGGCAATCTGATTGGTTAACTGGGAACATTTCTTTTGATTTCATTTCCCAATGAATCTAAAAAAATAAGCCACGCCCACCGAACCGGACTACTTTCGGACCTGAGGAATGTCGGGGAATACCTTTACACAGCGAGGGAATTCCCTTGCACTCGGGTACCTTAATGAACTTTGGATAAACATTGAGGTGATACATTGTGGTTAACATAAACAAACAACTCAAAATTATCCGTGAACGTTAATAAAGTGTTTATTTAATAAAAAAGTGTTTGTCATAATACATTATTTGACTGGTTACTGTGGTTACCACGTGCAGTCAGCGAACAGTCGTCTGCAACTTGTCTTGTTTACATTCCAACAAGATGGCCGATTCCAAGTACGGAAGTTTTGATCTGGGGAATTTTGAGTCGATTTTCGAAGATCAATCTACCGGAAACGTTGCAACTCTTAGCACGGATAACATTGATTTTCCGGATGATTTAGACCTGGAAGAAATTGAAAGTTTGTTAGAGATAACAGCATCAACCAGATCTACAAAAACATCGGCAAATCACGAGATGACGTGTGCAATGCAAGTCGATGATAAGCCATCCCAAACACATCGTTTCAAACGTTTATCAAATAATGATTTACTTCGAATGGAGGACTACAGACAATCAACATCCACAAAAGAAACACAAAATGGGGTGTTAAACTATTCCAAGGTAGATATACACAATTCATATAAATATTATTTTCAAATTCTATCCTACGTATATTTTCTCAAAACGAAACACAGTTCATCAGCACAAAGTTGTATTTTTGACAATCGACGAAAATGTAGAAACACAAAAGAAAATAATTTTAATCTAATTGAAAAGATTCGCAGCAAAAAGGACTTACTCACTAATTTTGATGCATATTACTTACAACACATCAAACAACGACAGGAGGATGGAGAGTCATGACGACAGACTTCCAGGTAAGTTAAAATGTATGTATGTCAAACCGACCTAAAACATTACTCCTCTTATGACACGTTTTGTGCCGCCTCTAACCAATGACCTATTAAATGGCCAGGCGGATAAATACACATAGAAGGAATAAAATGCATGAATAATACGTATTTGTTTCGAACAAGAAATACAAGGACTCGTCTTACCTGACTAATATATGTCGCCTCTGACAAGGAACATATTTCCATCCGTGGAAACTGGTATCTTGCAGGAAGGCACGACATAAGTCCTGCCATTGCGAAAATAGTTCTTCTCGCAATGTTCTACCATCCTTCAGCGTGGCAACCGGCTCGACCTTCATGCTGCCATTCTACAGAACTCCGGTGTGAAGGATATGATTGATGTTTGCTGTATAGTCCCAGAATAGGCTGACAGAACAGGTTTTATTCCGGAGTAGCATCGATGAATTCACGTGAGCGACAGGTAAATATGTAATAATACGTTCTGTCGATTGATGTTGTAATGCAGACTTTCAGTATCATGTATGTTTAAAGCTTAACAATGCCGGGGCCATAATGGACAGCCAGGGAGGAACGAATTGCATTTAAAGCAGTCTATTCGTGTGTTATTTGTATAATAGCCAGTCTTGTCAAACAGATTAACAATGAGTCGTAAAATGTAAACACGTGCTTTTGTCTCCTTTGTTCTAACTCTGATTATGTTTTATATTCCATGTGATTTCTCAATTATCATCAACCATTAAACATAATATTCTCTGAATGTTTTAAGTGTATAATACACATACAGAATTGAAAGAGAGATGTCTGTGGAGTTACTCGGTGCCTTTACAAACTTACGCTTGTGCAATTGACGGAATATGCAGTGAGTGGAACTTTGTTGAAAGCAGTAAAAATAGTGTCTATGTGTGACAGTATTAGTCATAGATATATGCTACAACATGTTGCAGGAGGCAGGGGTTGCCCAGACGGCGGACGGGCTGCATTTCACTGTACAGAGTTGCGTCCCTTGAAATCGTGAGTTCGAATCCCGCTTTGCGACAGAAACCTCCTGTTTAGATGTT
Organism: Haliotis rubra; assembly: GCF_003918875.1. Classification (NCBI taxonomy): domain Eukaryota; kingdom Metazoa; phylum Mollusca; class Gastropoda; order Lepetellida; family Haliotidae; genus Haliotis; species Haliotis rubra. The sequence continues at coordinate 155,586 of NW_025765476.1, read as the reverse complement.
ATTCAGCAACATACCCGTGGTGGTGGACTTTACCAACGTGATGAACGTCTAATGCCTCCATCACTTCAGCCGTTGTTCCTATACCAAGCTGACACATGGATGTATTACAGAGGCACAATGTTCAAAGCAGTGTTAAACCCAACCCATTCCCTCACTACAATATGTAAATAGATTTCAGAAATACAGTTCGCTGTACCACCATGTATAGTGTAATAAAGCACACTTTCGCCCTGAACTATTATAGTTAAAGCACGAGGACAATATGAACGTCACACGTCTACTACCAACGTAAGTTTAGATCAGTACATCCAGATGAAGCTGAGCAGTCAAGCGACATTCCATGATTGCATTGTGACAATGTAAACATTGCGAACGTAACCGTGTCGCCGAAAACTTGTGAGTCGAATTGAGACATTTTAACCGTCGGAAAACATAAACGTAATGTTTCCACCTGTGATGTTAGCTGCGTGAAGCAATTGCAAACCAAGAAACGGGATGCAACGAAGTAGTTTACGGTTGGAGGCTGTACGAGTCGATGACAACTGACAGGCATCGTGACGTTGCTTACATTGTGACGTAAGCAAAATTGTTCGATTACGAGGGGGCAGACTACAATGGCGCAGCGACGCTAAGACATTGTGACGTAATGCAAAAAGTGCACATTATCGTCTGATAAAGTACTGTCGGCGCCTTTGATCTTTCACCGAATCATCTTAAAAGGAGCAACACGTACAGAATACAATAAAAATATACTTGATAGGAAATACATCCAATTTATATGAAGATACATATCACATTGTACACATTGTATATGAAATAAACATAATCGAGATATACAGGTAGTCGAGGAATGTGTTGCCGACGGATGGGGATTTTATCACATGAGCGGGCTACGATGTTTAGTTCTACTTCTCACTTATGCTTGAAACTACGAACAATCCAAATATTTCATGTTAGTGATGTGCTAAATACTTATTTCTGTCAACAAAACCAAACAATATTTCTAAAGACTGTTTGGAAGCCATATTTCACAATGTTTAGATAATAAACGCAATGAAACATTAAACTTGACTTCCTGAAGAAATAAAACCCCACAAAACAATGCCTCGTTTGTTTGTTTTAAGAAAACACATATCTATTCGATGATGTTGGGACATCCACAATTCAACTGAGCAGGGATCAGCTTCCTCGAGACTGGAGCAATCTGGAACAAGGCAAGTAGCAAATAATGTTGCATCTAAATGTATGACAATGTGTGCAAAATGCTAACAATTTCTTTGAGGGGCATCTTACAAGATGGGAAGTACAATTTTGACAAAATATATGGATAACAACGTATTTTATTTTGTTAGTACCACGTTTCGATGCATATTTTTGCTCTGTTGTCGATCTGTACCGAAACATCCCACCCTCGAATTGATTGTCACACTTTGAAGGAAACCGGAACTGTCCTGATTGTTACGGCCTAAATGATATATATGTATTTATTCTAAGTATGTTTGTTTCATAGGTGTGGCAGAGAATTGTTATAGTTTATGGTCAAAGCGTTCTAATCGGGTTATACTCAGTGATTTCAAAGGGGGACTACTGCTGGGAAGTGATATGTTTAAGTTGAGAAGTATGTCACCTGCTTGCCATGTGAGCGACTTCTCTCTGTAATCAGATGGTCTACCAGCGGCATGAATTACTTTGACATTTTTGCTAGGAAGCAGTTTGTGTTTGGGGCAACCAATGTATTAGCAGCATGTTTGCAATATTCAGTAATGTTATTTGTCCGTATTCCAAATGATTTCGAAACTGTAGTCACGAGTGTGCACGAGTCCTCAGTGTAGAATTGTACATGTTGGATTGTTAAGGCTTAACAGTGTAATGGTTATTATATTGAACTATTGACCATGCAAGTGAACAGTAACTTTTGTCATCTGTACAGGTAGACTATATACTTTGTCAAAAACATGACTTACTGATGAAGTGGGAAACCTTAATATTGTGAGAGCATTATACATTATTCAAGATTCCCTTATTTCTTTGAGTCTACAGCGAGAAAACTTGTATCGAATTGACTTTGGAAGAACTATAAAAATTGATGTTTTACCCAAACATTAGTATTGACGAAAGGAAACCTCGGAGTCAGACAGATGATAGTCTGACAAGTATTGACGGGAGAGCAGAGGCTTGGATTATAAAAATGACAGGGAAAGGTATTCAGTTCGTGGCACTTGTACGAAGTTAATCTTGCAGAAGAACAAAATTGATTCTCTGATGCGGATGGAGGATGATTACACTTATGTTCAAGCTGCATACAGAGAAGTCTCCTGAAGACTTTGTCAGAAACGTATCCTTTATGATGAAGTTGAAAACTTTTATTGTTGTGATAATGCAGGGGGCGTTCAAAAATTAGTCAGCCTCATCTAGAAAATGATAAAAATGCAGGTGTTTTATGTTATATTTTTCTACATACTTGTATTATCTGTCAACCTCAAGCAAATTGCTTTTGTTATGTTCCAGACTCACGATCCCAATTTTGTTTGACTTTTGTCTTGGTACCCCACAAAAACGCAAAATCTGCAATATATGCATCACAAACTTCAGCAAACAAAATGTGCAAAAAACATTTTGTGTGTTTGACTTAGACAGAAGTCCGCTAGAATCATACTTAGGTATCAAAGTGGATAAAAAAGCAATTTGAAACTACAGTGGCTTGTTAAAGTGACTCTCCCCTTCATATTTACTGAAAGATCTTATTCTGGAGACACTACCCATCCCCTTTCAGATGACGTAATCATAAGGACAAAACTTATTCTTATGTTTTCATTTATTCATACATGATGCCAAGGGTTCAAACTAAATACTGAATGATCACACAAGTGTCAGCTCTCAATATATTGTTAACAATGTGAGCTTGAATATCTGGGCACAATGGTTTTGAAAGAATAGAATGAGGGTGTCCTTAAAAAACAGCCCACGTCTGAATATAATTCAAGCAAATCCAAATCTTTGAATGTTTATTATGACGAAGTCATCCAATACTATTCTAAACATATGTTATAAGATATTATCTGAGGACCGTATACTATTATCCAAGCGGTACCAAATGGCAGATAGTTTCTCATTTTCTGTAATTTGTAAAGAAATATTATATCCCAATCTGTTATGATGACTAATATCTCGTTAACCACATTACCCACGTATGTGAAATTTTCGATAAGGCTTTGCTAATAATTACTTCAAAATATTAGACATCGAGAATACAGTTAGGCTGACTACTTTTTGAACGCCCCTCGTATGCATATATAATGGTATTACCTCAACATTCCCTTATTTCTCTATGTATGCAGTCAGTCTATGGCGAGGAAACATGTACCAAGTTAATGTTCGACCTTACACTGATGATGAGGGTTCAAAAGTCGGACAAATATGTCAATGAAAAGTTTTGTTCACAAAATCAGGGAAAACTTCAAGGAAAAACGAATTTGATCATGTGATAAATAAGTTGTTTACAACAGGATTATCAAAGGTGAACTGGATTACCGAGGTCCATTTTGTTCCTCAACCATGACGTTTACGTCTGGCCCAAAGGATCGTCAGGCTTGTCAGCAAACATGCGGCCACTAGTTCCAAGAGTTCGACGATGGTGAGTATACTGGCCCCAAGAAACAGCCCCATCTGGCCACCAATATTGGCTGCACAAGTAGACAATATCATGTCAGCTTGACATTAAGTATGCGCTGTTAGTATTTCTGTGTCAACAAGGTGTCAATGGCAGTTCTATCTTTCCAAAGATAATAAATTTTATCCTTTTGGAGAAGAAACAACACATTTGTAAGTCTTTCCAGTACACTATTCTGTATAAATTGTATTTAGTGTACTGTGAGAGCAATGTTGAACATGCTCATTTGCCTAAAACGTTAAAAGCAATAATTCGGTGCTATCGAACCAAGGATCACAAACCAGTCGGATCACGGACTACATTGTTCTTCTACAGGGCTAGCTACTGCGACCCAACTAACTTGAAAACATTGCCCCTAAGAAAGGCATTGAAATACAACAAATTAATAAACATTGATACCGACCAAATATTTCACCCAACTCCAGTTCTGGTACGTGCTCGGTCCTTTCAACTACCATGCTGGCAAGTCTGATTTGTAGAACCAGGTAATTTTGTCTGGATGATATAAGGAAAACATGAGTAAAGAGTTGCTCCACAGAACCTGCTGAGATTATAAATACGGTGACAAAACCTATAGGTGTATGCTTTGTTGTAATTGTTGAGACATGTTTCCATTGTTATTTCTTAACTATCAAGTTCCTATGCATCTTGTTGAGTAAATTCAAAGATATATCAAATCAGTGTAGATCCGAGAAACGATGGATGGTTTGCTGCAGTACCATGGATGATACTTGTATGAACGATCTTTGTTAGTTCTTTGATGTAATGATTGTAATCGTATCGGGCATATTGTTTGCACGATCACTTATCTATGCAATTTGTAATTTGAAAGATGGAATACTAATTTATCAAAGATATGCTTCACCACAGATCAATTCTCACCTTATCTTGTCAGGGGTATATGCCGCATTCAGTAAAGTAAACGGGAAGGTGACCTTTGATGGCAGTACCATGGATGATACCTGTATGTCATACGATGTCTCTTCACATGGGTACTGACATGCACAACTCTTCCCCATCCTGGCTTCCCACTGTACTTGATCTAAACACAAATAAAGAGTTTTGCATTAAGCAAATCCATATGGCCCTAAGTGATATGGTGTTAGTAAGTTGTATTTCACCATTATTGTGTAAGTTTATATTGACTTTACTCGTCACTATGTGTCATGTGGAAAGATGTTCGTACATTATATGTATACATTATACATTACACATAAATCATGACACCAGTTCCTGTTAAAAAATTGTGTACAATATACAAGGATTCTCTCTGCCTGTTCCATTCCTTCTTGTACCAAAACGGTTTTAAGAGGGAGAACTCGTTTCCAATGTCAGAGAGTGTTTGCTTGAAACAAGGAGCCTTTGCATGTTTGTTTATGGCAGCCATCGGCAGTTGAGGATGCGCTTACCCTGTTGCGACTTCATTGTAGCGTCAGTATGTTATAGTGATGTTTAGACACACGCTTATGATATGGTCGTGCTTTTGCGGCTTTTACTATGGACAATCAACAAAAATAATGCATCTGTACCACGAAAATGTCAGTGCTGTATATATAGGATCTACGTGTTTGCAATTTCGGTGAAATGGAAATGATCTTACCGTAACATGTTTTCACATCCTTCACAGAGCAGTGTCGTAAACTGACTCTTGCTGAAAAATATATCACCAGTCAATGTAATACAAAGCACCTATGCAACTAGAAGTTCGAATTTAATAATTCAAATGTGTTTAAATGCCACAGGTTCAAGAACTATCTTAAAATGAAGTGAATCTTTTCTGCATAGTAAAATGTTATTTGTGTATTGTTAAGGTTAAATGGGGAAAAGAAAAAGAACCTAAACCCACAACTTAGAAGAGATTCCAACCAATAGTTTCAAAAAATGCCCTAAGTAAAAACGACCATATTCGTATTCTGTGATATCATTTTGATACTTACATCAAAATGGCAAGAACTGTGTTGTTGCTTTCATTGGGATGTGAAGTGTTCATTTCTTTTGAAAATGGGAAAGGTACCTTGCTGGGGTTCCCATCCGGCGGTGCAGTTACAGGCATCCATGGCAGCCTTATTGGAGCACTCCAGAAGACACCCGTCAAAGCTGTACACCTTGAACCACTCCAGAGGGTTGACAAAGTCCGAGGCTGTAGTGTCCACACAATCCGTCCCGCGGGTATTATAGGGGTCTGGAAGGTACTTCATCTGAGGGCATGTATCAACAGACGCATCTTAACATCATCGTAAGGACATGTTATTTGTTGGCAAAGTTGGATTCCAGATGCATGAGATTGTATGCTCTAATCCGACAGGCGTGTCCAAGATATTGATGGCCCCGCAATTCACTGTGCATGGTTGTGTCTCTTCCGAGTGCCAGAAACATCCAACACTGGTTCGAATCCTAGTTCACCATCATTGTGCTTCCAGCTTTTTCAGCCCCACTACTTTTTCCACCATTTTGCTGTGAATGTACCAGATTCTCGTTATTTAAACGGGTGAAATTAACTGATTTTGATGTTATGTTGTGTGTACTTATAAACCTACTCTGCATTTTAACTCAGGACTCAAATTGATTTTTTTAGACATAATTCTCTCTTGACACAAACTCACCTTTTTCTTTGTCAGCCCAATGCGTGTCGACGTCCCGACCGATACACCAATCAGTGAATGATCACTGTAGCTTGGTGCTGTTTCAGGTTCATCGATATATACCTGATTCAACAAAAAGAAGATGACATTGTAGGATCGAATTGGAAGTTTAAGAGTGAGTGAGTGAGTTCAGTGTTACGCCACTTTTAACAATATTCCAGCTATATCACGGCATGGAAGTTTAAGAGTGCTCCCTTCATATCAAATATACATGCCATTATATTTGGTATGAAAACATGATGGCTTCTTTTTTTAGCCTGACTTTAAATTTTTAGCGAACTAAACAAAGTTAAAAATAACTGACTTAAATATTCTTTGCCCGGTTATTATACTGCTTCTTGGATTTTTAGCAGTGTTTCAGCTATATGACGGCAGTCTGTAAATATTTGAGAATAGTCGAGACAAACCAGTGACTGAAATGATAAGAAAGGATCCACATCGTCAGAGTGTGTTGTACAAAAAATCAATCAAGTCATGCAGTTTGGCAATCTGAATCTGAAAGATAGAATTGTCTGACGTTAAGTCATCTGAATTAATGGCAAAATGTTGGTCTGGAAATGTCAGTGATTGTTATACTACATTCGTCTTAGACTATGAACACATTTAATATAGATTCGTTTGCTATTAGCCTCCAAGGCACATGTGTGTGCCTGTCAGAATTATCTTTACCTATTATGATATTTACCTGTACCCCTGCCTCGTATGTAGCTCCCTCCAGATAGGTATCTTGCATGATGTCAATAGACATTAACAGTGCTGTTTGTTCAGACTCAAGAGCATTGACATCAGTGTTAGCGTTGAAGGTGAAGCAGCGATGATCTTGCTTCTGGCTGTAGTTCAAGCTTTCCTGGAGGATTCGGTTGTTTTTGAAGAATATGACTTTAAAAATATCTTCTTTTTTGTATGCCCCACCAGCCCAGAATTTGACATTATCCAGTTTATCGAGCTCTCTCTCTTCCTCTCCGTCCCAGTCAACTTGCGGTAAAATGTGTGCAAGGTACCCAGAGCTGCGAAGATAGGCTAGCTCTGCGTTAGTTAGGTTCTGTTCGCTTATGTCAAACTTGTTCAGGGTGCATATAGTGATAGCAGGAAACCTGATCTGTTGTTTGCGTTCTCTTGTAATCTTGGTGATGAAGCTGTAGCTGTAGTACTTCTTGTAAAGATCAGCCAGCGCACTCAGACTCACCCCAATCATTGTTAAAAGCAGCAATGCCCATAATATTCTGAAACAGTAATATACACTGGTTTACTGCTTTTTAGAGACAACGTTTGTAGAATTATTTATTCTCATTTGTTCTCGGTCACTTTTGGTTTTGATTTTGACTAGACACCGTGACCAGCTGAGCAATCATTTTACTGACTGGGTTGCACATAAAAATAGTGTAAAGAGGCAATCACACGTGTGTGTTTCAGATCATAAGAAGCGAGACCTTCGGAGTTTAGAACAAATACTGTGTTCGATACTATATATTTCAGGCTGTATCCTCTTTATCATATAAATTCTAAAACTCTACAGTTCTTTCCTATTCCTTTGGAGTAGTTGATTGGACAGAACAAGACATCCAGAGTCTTGACCGCCTGACCAGACGGATCATGTCTGATAACAGAGCCCACCACCCTCGCTCCTCTCTCAATCGTTTATATATGCCAATCAATTCGTGAGGTCGGGGTTTGATTAATGTGGACGCTCTTCATGACAAAATTTCATTGTGTACTTTTGCACATATTTATTTCTCGGATGATCCTCTGGTGATGCATGTCAAGACTCATGATGAAAGCAAGAAGAAAATCTGATATTTGAGGTTGATTTTGTAGATGATGGTGTGCTGATGGACGGTGCAGCAATGGGAGTAAACCAGGTGAAATCCTTTACCAAGTCTACTCAAAGTCGGTCATTTGTGGAGAAGCTTTCTGAGAAACCATTGCATTGTGTGTACATGCAATGTGAAAAACAGAACAGTAATCCAACCGACTTCTTCACTACGTCGGGTAGTCTTAAATGTGAAACTGAGCGCTTTCTTTTTGCTGCTCAAGACCAGTCACTTCCCACTCGCAATCGCCAAAATGTGATTCTAAAAGAAAATATTTGCATGAAATGTCGATTGTGCAATTAATTTACAGAGACGTCAGTGGATGCCCTTCCTTGGCACAAACAGCATATCTTAAACGATATGATGGCATGGCTCGTTGCTTTTACTACCGTCTCCGCCATGCCTGTGGTTTTAACTCTGAGGTCCATCCATGGTACGACCGTGAATATGTCCAGGGCGTCATGGAAAATGCTGCTTTCAAACTTCTGTGGAATATCCCCATACACAGTCTGAGAAGAATACCTCCCAACAAACCTGATCTTGTCCTTTTTCATAAAGCTAATGAATTTATTTATAACATTAAATTTTCATTCGCTTTTGACAGCAACGTGATTGGCAAGATTCAGGAAAAGCATGATAAATATGCGGACCTCGCCTTTGAAATGTCTCGCTTGCATCCAAAGTACACTGTCGTCAGACTCCCCATTGTTCTCGGTGCCCTTGGTTTGGTACATCCTCATCTCTTCGCACAGATCAGGAGAGTGCCCAGGGTCTCCAAAGGGGGCACAGCCCTTCTGACACATTGGGTAATGCAGAAAGCTGCAGTGTTGGGGAGTCTACATGTAGTACTTGAAGTTCTTGGTGTATTTGACTGGGCAGTGTTTCCTGGGGAAAGTCCCATTTGCTGTCTACGCTGCGTGTAGAGGGGGGCAAGGGCCTTGAGCTGAAGATGAACCTTACCAGCCTGACTGTGCTAGGGTCACCCGAACCCTATCTGCTGCATATTTACCTTAATCTGTAAAACATGATCCTTTGAGCTTTCTGCTCAATAAAAAAGGAGGGTTACCACCACTTACCTCCTTAACATGGATGACATCGAGCTCCTTGCCAAAAGAGATACCAATTTGAAAGTGCACTTCTTGTCAAGTCCTTTTCTTGAGCAAGTTGTTTAAGACCAGGCCTACACTTATCTTGGAATGCACGTACGAGACAAGCTCCAGAATGTAAAGATTCAAGACAAACTTCGAACTGAGTATAAACTCGCTTAAAGAAAATCTGAAGCTCAGAGCTAAATGCTCGAAACAAGGTCGAAGCCACCAATACTTTTGCTTTGCCAGTTCTTTCCTATTCCTTTGGAGTAGTTGATTGGACAAAACGAGATACCCAGCGTCTTGACCGCCTGGCACAGATCAGTAGAGTGCCCGGCTTCTCCAAAGGGAGCACAGCCCTTCGGACCCTCTAGGTCTACATATTCTCAGGAAGGATCAGTCTGGACTAGTGAAAGCTATACAACATGTGGACCACGTGGTCGACAAACTGATACAGTTTGGTTACATGAAAGCTGAGATTATTGAAAAACCTCAAACCTCCTTTGACTGTGCTGGAGAACTGCTGTCTATCTTATCTAGACGGGGGGCCCACTGACTGTTGTAGAGTGAGTGAGTGAGTGAGTGAGTTATTTAACGTCACATCGGCAATATTTCAGCCATATCGTGACGAGAACACTTGACATTGGAATAGAATATATATAGAGATTATAAAACCTGCCGACAAAGGACAGTAAAGCAACTAGAGTATCACAGATATATATGTAAAACTAGTAATTGAATCTAAAACATTTTAACTATAGGGGACAACACAATATGAAAATGGGCTATAGATCGCCAACAACTGAAGGTAGATCACCATACTAGGGACCATGGGGACTTACAGTACATTTGCTTCCTGCATGGGCCCTAGCTGGATTTACATCATCCCCTCAGCCGTTAGCAATTGAGATATATCTAGCCATACATTAAAATTACACATATTTTACGATTAAAAAACGGAAAGTTGAAATTTACTTTGAATGTTTTTGGGACTTACGTACCCTCTTAGGAGGACAATAATTTTACAGTACTTTCACCCCCCTCGAGGATACAGCCACTAACAATCTATGTTACTAATTCAAACTTCCAATCATAAAATATTTAGCTATTTCCAAATCAGTTAACAAATTTAATTCTTTTAAAAAAGCAGTAATTAAATGAGGACTTATATTAGGAAAAAGATCCTTCATAGTTCGGGATTTGAAATAGATATCCCTTGTGATGGAGTACTCAACACAGTCAAGCAAGACATGCTTGACCGTGATTCGTTCATCACAAGGGATACAAAACGGAGGATCCTCACCTTTTAATAGGTACTCATGCGTATATCCTGTGTGGCCAATACGACATCGTCGTATGATGACCTCTTCAAATCTGGACTGACAACCCAAGTAAGTGTAACCGATATAGGGTTTTATTTCATGTAATTTATTGCTACCTACTTGGGTGTCCCACTTCTCTTGCATCAGATCACGGATATAAGATCTTATAGCAGCTTTGTAATCAGAGTATGGGATCAGAAGTGGTGTCACAGATTTGTTGAGTGCTGCCTTAGCAGCAATATCAGCCATTGTGTTCCCAGAAATGCCAACGTGGCTGGGTAACCAACAAAAGACGATGTCGCATTGGCCAGTAGCAAGTTCATTGTACAATTCAATAATTTCTGATACAAGTGGATGTTTGCAAGAAAGATTTGTAATAGCCTGAAGACACGAAAGAGAATCAGAAAAGATGATATATTGTTTATATTTACGGTGTTTATAAATATATTTAAGAGCTTTTAGTATTGCGTTTGCTTCTGCTGTGAAAATTGAACTGTCATTGGGTAATCTGGAAGATATTGTTTTGGACCCAATGACAGTGGCACAAGCAACCGCGCAACCATACTTGGACCCATCTGTAAATAAGGATTTATATGTATTATATTTACTTTTTAATTGATTATATTCTTGTTTATATTGTAATTCATTTGTTTCCGATTTTTTAAATGTTGTAAGTGTTAAGTCAACTTCTGGTCTAACTAACTGCCAAGGAGGAGAAGAAAGAAGACGGGAAGGAGCTATATTTTCCAGCTCAATGCCGGCAGCAGCAATAAATGGCTTAATTCTGAGCCCAAGAGGCGGAACAAGAGAAGGTTTTTTGTTATACAAATCCTCATAAAAAGGATTAAAGACACAGTGAAATGCAGGATTAGACTCGTTAGAATATAATTTTGTAATATATTGTAAAGATAATTTTATACGGCGTTGGTTAAGAGAAGGTTCATCTGCCTCGACGTAAAGACTGTCAACAGGACAAGTTCTGAAGGACCCAAGACAAAGTCTCAGACCTTGATGGTGGACTGAATCTAAGAGTTTTAGGTTGCTTTTACAGGCTCCACCATATACGATGGAGCCATAATCAAGCTTCGAGCGGACAAGTGATCTGTAAAGGTGTAGGAGCGTAGCTTGATCCCTTCCCCACATTGAATTAGACAATAAATCGAGTGCCTTCAGGCATTCAGTTTTTAGAGATTTGATATGCGGAAGAAAAGTTAAATGGGAGTCGAAAATGAGACCTAAGAACTTGGCCTCTTTTACAACCTTGATGGGAGTGCCATTTAAAAACAGTTCTGGGTCTATATGTGGTTTATATTTACGGCAGAAATGTATGCAATTAGTTTTTTGATTTAGAAAATTTAAAGCCGTTTTCAAGACACCATTTATGTATTTTATTTAAACACAACTGTAGTTGCCGTTCAATAGTATGCATATTCTTACCGCGACAAGAAATGTTAAAATCATCCACAAAAAGTGATCCATCAATTGAATCGTTTAAAACCTTGGATAAGCTGTTGATCTTAATGCTAAATAAAGTGACAGACAAAATACTTCCTTGGGGGGACACCCTGATCCTGATTATAATGGTTAGACAGGGTTGAACCCACTCGGACTTGAAATTGCCTGTCTTTTAAAAACTGTGATATAAAAAGAGGCAAACGGCCTCTCAAACCAAAATCATGTAAATCCTTCAAAATGCCATGCTTCCAGGTTGTATCATAAGCTTTCTCAAGATCAAAGAAAATTGATACAGCATGTTGTTTATTTACTATAGCATTTTTAACAAAGGATTCTAAACGTACCAAATGATCAATGGTACTACGATTTTTCCTGAAAACCACATTGAATATTGGTTATAAGGTTATTGGTTTCAAGATACCAAGTTAATCTATTATTCACCATACGTTTCATGGTTTTACAAACACAGCTAGTTGGAGAGATCGACCTGTAATTCGACGGATCTGTATGATCCTTGCCAGGTTTTGGTATTGGGACTACAATGGCATTACGCCATGAAGGAGGAAATTCTCCAGACGTCCATATTTGGTCAAATACTTCTAAAAGTGTCATCAGACATGGTTCAGGAAAGTGTTTCAGTAGCTGGTAATGTATATTGTCATCACCCACTGCAGTGTCATGAGCTTGCTCAAGAGCAGTATGTAGCTCATGTAATGAAAACACTTCATTATAATTATAATTAAGTTTGGAGACATATTTCCTCCAAGATTGTCGTTTGTTTTGTTTGAAGGTACGACGGGCCTTCGCATTGAGTATTTTAAATTTATTTAAATTATGGACAGTTGGATGATGGCGGAAATAATGTTCTGCCTTTTTCCTCGCTTTTCTGGCTTGTCTACAGTCTGTATTAAACCGTACGTGTGGAGTTGTAGAGGATTTCGGTATACACTCATCAGCTATTTCCTTTAAAACGTCAGCAAAAATCTGAATTGGGTCAGGTACGTCACTGAAGCATTCAGGTCGTAGTTTCGATTTACATATAGTTTGAAATAAAGGCCAGTTAGCCTTCGAAAATTCCATCTTGTATATGATGGAGAATCAGATGGAGTTATTTCTGAAAGAATAGTTGGGAAGTGGTCACTTCCACAGAGGTCACTATGGACAGACCAATCAAATTCGTTTAGGAGGTTAGTGTCTGCAAGAGACAGATCTAGAGAAGAATAGGTTCCGGTTGCTGGATGCAGGTAAGTGCTTGAATCATCATTGTATATACATAGGTCATTATTGGAGATAAAATCTTCCAGTATTTTACCTTAAGTATTAGTGTTTTACCACCCCAGAGCGGGTTGTGACCATTTAGGTCACCCATAATAACACAGGGCTTCGGGAGTTGATCATAGAGTGACTGTAGATCAGTCTGATGAAGTGCCCATGAGGGCGGAATATATACAGAGCATAATGTAAATGCTGCATCCAGAGTAAGTCGCACAGCAACAGCTTGGAGATTAGTTTTAAGTGTAACAGGGCTGTGAATAACATCCTGTCGTGTAAGGATAGAAGATCCTCCAGTGGCCCTATCACCCAGAGGAGAATAATGATGAAAGGCTGTAAACTGGCGTAAAGTAAAATTATCCGTCTGTTTCAGATGCGTTTCTTGCAGACAGAATGCTGATGGTGTTAGATCCTGGACTAATAGCTGTAGTTCATTAAAATTTGTCCTCAGACCTCTACAATTCCACTGCACGATATTAGTAAAACGACCTATCTTTTAGGCGGATTGATAGGGGACCTACCCCTCACTTTCTTCGAGGGCGACGAGCTATGTGCCCTGGGATGGATGCTTTCTGACACATCCATGTCCTCGAGTGAACCGTATTTGTTATATAATTGTATACGGTTTTCTGAACCCTTAGAGGGTCTACCACTTTTTTGCACACTTTCCGTCCTAGGTTTAACTGTATTTTTGACCACACTCTTTGAAACTGTGTCAGATCCAGTGTTCTGAGTGGGCAATAATTGAAATACATCCTGAACTTTGGTTTGTCCCGACTCTGAAGTCTGACTAGATTGTTCAGGTGTAAGAAGGTGAGGGGTATCGTTTGTAACCCAGGTCAAGTCTGTTTGACACTCTATTGAACTACTGGATACTGGCGAATTTACTTTTGACAAGCTTTCGGAGGGTGTCCTGACGACTGATGCATATGATTCATTTGGAACTGTTGAATCAACAAGCTTTTGGGCATCAGCGAAGCTAATGTTTTGAGTGAATTTCACCTTGTTTATTTCCATTTGTTTTTTCCATATGGATATGGGACAGTCTTTAGAAAAGGAGGAATGATTACCTGAACAATTTGTGCATTTTTTTAAGGCACTTTCACAATCTTCAGTTACGTGTGAAGTTTCGCTACAGTGAACACATGTTATAGGCTTTGTGCAAGTGTTGACACCGTGGCCATACTTTTGGCACCTGAAACATGGCAAGGGATTTGGGATGTAAATAGCAACTGTGATGTTACAGTAACCAACCTTTACAGACTTTGGAGGATTTGGTGAAGAGAACGAAAAGAGGTACGTGTTTTTCGGAATTACGTCATTGTTTTTGCGGGTGGTAAATCGCTTGACATATGTCACTCCCTGATCTTTCATTTCGGATACGATGTCCAGTTCTGACATGTCGGCCAACAAACGATCTCTGTCTCTTATAATTCCTTTGCTGGTGTTCAGTGTTCTGTGCGCAGTAACTGAAACGTGGATTCCAGCAAATGTTTCCTTAGTCATCAGGTTGGCAGCTTGTTGTTTCCGAAGGCATTCAATCAATAATGATCCCGAACGCAAGCGTTTTATGGTCTTTACTTCACCAGCGATGCCATATATACCCTTAGAAATCACAAAAGGATTCAGCTTGAGTGGTGTCTCGTCTACAGTGTCGAGAACCAGGAAACGTGGCCAATTTTCTGTTGATTTGGAAGGACTCTGCTCATCATCATTATCGAGTGGACGTTTTGGTTTTTTTGTGGGGGTTTTGGTAATCCATGGTAAGTTTAATTTTATTCATCATCCGGGCTTCCCACCCACCACGGAGTATCACAAGGACAATGCTAATCACAAGCGGGTTTCCGACTTGCAGCACCAAGGATACCTGGATGATATACTCAAGCAGAACAATCAACAAGCAATTATTCCACCAGATTGGCCCATGAGCCACTGCCTTCTGGACATAGGACTCTAGGCAAATTTCAATAGAACATTTTATTGATGACATTCATGTTAATCAATCACAATAATACTAAGTCGCAGTTGTACAATGAAAATATAAATATATCATCTTGAAGCCAAGATCACTGACAAAATTTGAAATAATTTCTAAAATTTGTGCAGCAAAATTTAAATGTACAGGGCTTAACATGACCAGCCGATTGATAGAACCGGGCCAGTTCTACCACCCGTCTAGGTGAAGTAAGGGGCGAAGTGGTGTGTTGGGCAGAGGAACACTGTTCCTGGAACCAGTGCCCTCAACCACCAGACTCCCGTCCTCCACCGACACAGGGGCGCAACCCACGGCAAACGGGTTGTTGGACCAAATATACCCCCGGGTCCACAACGGGGGGTCGAAGAGCGCTTAGCATTACCCAACACCCACCACAAGGAGGTGGCTCTTCACGGGTGCCGGCTCTTGTAGAGCTTTGGAGGAATGTGGAGAGACAGAAGAAATGACATTGCTGGGTCTTGACACTCCTGATCCTACTGACAAAAATCTAACAGAAAGTTACAGAAAATCTGAAAATATGAGGTGTACTCGAGTGGAAAGTCTTACCCCCTGAGCGATTGATTGTGCTCACCTTGAAACACTGGCTGGAGCTCCCCAGTGTGTTCCAGCAAATAGGACGTCATGAAGTCTAGTCACTCAGGTTTTTATGCACATATGGGGACTAACCTGTATGCCACATTGGATGATGAGCATGGTGTGGGTCTCAGAAAGTTGGAAATGAATCTTCATAAAGGGAAAGTCATACCTACTGCAAAAGGTATTCTGTTGTCCCTAGACCAGTGGAAGAAACTAGGATAATGTACAGAAGTCATGGAAGATTTTGTACCAGAATTGAAAGATATGGTGCTGTGTATGCTACAGGAAGATCATCAGAACCAGGAGCTTCAATGTGTTCCTTCTGTAACCTTAGAGACTGCAGTCACTGAGTGTAAAACTGTTTTTGTTTTAGACACTGAACTGTGTAGACGTGTTTCCGTTTCTCTCCCCCTTGGATATCATGGATGTGTGAGGACATTACCCCTTCAGCGAGACTGCCGTTGCCGATTGCTGTGTATTAAGTGCTAAATCCGATTGGACATCATCGAGAAATGGCTTGATTCGTTTAAGGACTGGCCTTCTAGACAAAAAGGCCCAGGCAGGATTTGTGTACATTATCAGAGGGGACGCTTGCAAGTGTTTTCAATGTGGTCTCGTTCTCAAGAACTGGGAAGTAGATGATGATCCCTGGGTTGAACATAAAAAAATGGTCTCAATACTGTCAGCATTTGGCTCTGAGGGAGTACCTCAGAAAGATGTGACTCGCCGAGGTAGTCATGTGGATTTACATATGTAACTAAGAGTGTGATGTTCGTTGTAAAATACTGTATATTTCCATTTGTGAAACTCTATCTGTTATTACTAATAAATCAATATTAGAATACATTTGCATTGGTTGTCTGTGACTCATTTGGAGTCATTTCGTGGGAAGAGTATCTCCAGCGTATGTATTACGATTCAAAACATTGTGGGAGTTATGCTGGCCCTGTTGAGTTCTATGAAGCTGTGAAAGGTGAATGTCAGTTAAGACTGTGGATATCTATATCAAAGGCCACGAGGACATTCTAGTTTCATGTATCCGTGGACCAGTGACAGTGACACATCATCTCAAGCTGCTCCCATTTTGGTTTTCATCACGAATCCGTGATAAAAAGAGTTTGAACCTGATGTTGACATTATCTGCCCAGGGCTGAAGCGAAAGGAGACCCTTATGATTCGATAATGCGTGGTGGAGAAAAATCTGCCATGATCTCTGTAGATCGATTTTTGGAATTGTATGTCTCAGAATGGAAGAAAAAGGACCCACATACCTCAGAACAGCCTAAAATGTATTTCATCACTCCTACTCAACAAGTAGTCGAACAGGAGAGGCGCGTATTCAGATGCAGAAGTCTATAAAAGAGACATCCAGCTAAAAGCCAGGAAATTAATTTTGTCCCAGAATCGCACAAAGAAATGGAAGATGAATGTTTAGATAAAAGCAGCTAGTAGACTGGTTAGCCGTCATTTAGACTAGGACCCCCATGCAGTCATCAACAATGTGGCTCATGTGCAATCACAACTTTCCAAGTAGGGATGTCATGCTCAGACATCTCAGGAATCAACATGGACGAGCAATGCAACCACCTCAAGTACCACCACAGTTCCCACCACCACTACGTCCACCTCCATAGCCACACTCAGAGCCACAGTCAAAGCCACAGAACCATGCTCAGATCCACAGGGCCACACTCTCAGGGCCACAGAGCCATTTGGCAGCCATAGGGAGCGATAGGGAGTCATTCGGCAGCTACTATAGTAGGGTTAGTTTGATAAATGAATTACATTCAATACAGTGGATCATGTAAGGAAAGACTGTCCTGTACCCGATTGTTCAGCTTGACATTTATTGAGAGTACCCACTCATTTATCAAAAGTACACAAGAAAAAAACCCTGGTTGAAAGAGATGAACAGAATGACTGAAGTCAATTTACTTAAGTCGGATCCATGACAGTTTCCTCCTTCCCCTGACTTGGCAGCAGCAGTCGATACCAAATGGTCTCCTTACATCTGCACACCATCTAAACCAGCTGCAACCACATCAATCAGAGAGTGCTAACCCGTCTTTTGAAGAATGTAGGCTACTACATCCATTCACCATGCTCGTCTCTGGGCCGACCTGCTGTGGGAAAACAAGCTTAGCAAAGAAGATTCTAGAAAGGAAGAACATTAGACCATATCCTGAACATATCATATGGCTCTACAACAGATGGCAGCCACTGTATAATGCCATTCAAAACTGTGTTTATCCAAGTGTTGAAGTCCATCAAGGCATTCCTTCTGACCTAAAACAAGATGAGTTTCTGGACCCAAGTGTTGTGAACGTCATTATCCTTGATGACTTACTGTTGACAGCGAGCAAAGAACCACACATTGCAGATCTCTTTGCCAAAGGAAGTCATCATCATAATCTCCCTGTGATAGCCTTGAACCAGAGTTATTTGTATTACAGCAAAGACCCTACTCACAGAAGAAACTGTCATTATCTGCTTCTGTTCAACAATCCTATTGATAAACAACCCATCATGATTTGGCAAAGCAAATGTATCTAGAATATTATTAATATTTCATCGACCCATTCCAAACAGCTACCCAGAATCCTTATGGATACTTGTTGGTGGATGTTAAACCACAAACACCTCTCCATTTGCGACTTTGTCCCAATGCATTCAGTTCAAAAGTAGACCTCCAAGCCAAGACAATTCAGTGTGAGACTTACAGAGTGAGCAGATGTGAAGAAAACCTCCCAACAATGCCATCTTGTGATGTCTGTGGACTCACATGCACGATTTGCAAAACATAGAAGAAACTGGTGTCCCCAAAAGTCCCCAGTAAGTCGACGTGGGACACCCCAAGTGGGATTCAAAAGGAAGTGGAAGGAAGACAACTTCTCTGCTGTGGAGACGCCTTGTCATCTGGTGGACTGTGTCTACTGTGGTCAGGTGTTTAGCATATACCACAATTTACAAAGACAGTTACATGATAAAGACTCTCCTGATATGGAAAATGATGGTAAGGAATCTTAAAGTGATGTTAAAGATGATGAAAATAAGAAGAAAAACAAGATGGATGACCTGGAACAGCAAGGTATAAGACAAATGTATTTACATATGCACAAGTTATAAATAAAGACTTTTTCCATGAGAAGCAACAGCTGTACAAGGAAAGAAATGATAGAAGACAGACTGAAGAAATTAATATGGAGCACTTTTAAAGAGACGTATGCACGAGTTATCAATTATCTGTATTATATGCAGTTGGGTGTAAAGACACAAGAAATACTGAAGCAAGTACAAGACACGAATAATATATATCATGGAGTGTTTTCTGTACAAACTGTACAACTATAAATCTTCGGTGGAAGATTTGGTTGGAGATGATGAAGACATGATATCTGATACAGAGCGTGAAGTATTTGGACAGTAGGAGGAAAAGGAACAATAAGATGTTGTAATTCACAAAAGATGTAAAGTAGACTTTTGGAGTGCTCCTTTCCTAATATCTACTGATTGAAACAGAGCTGATAACTATTATATGAAATCTGTATATCTTTCTTGTTTGATTATGGTACGAAATACATCTGACTGATATTAAACCAGATAACATAAACATGACCTGTTACTTAAAAGAGATATCCAATATAAACACAACTGATAATGAAGATTAGCTTGACGCTATTAGTGCCTGACGATGATGAGACTCAACCCAAAATGTACTAGAATTTGTTTTTACTAAGAAAATGTCATCCCAAATATAGCATATGTTACAACTGACCACTTTCTAAATGGCATTGTGTAATCAAAGATATCAATACATGATCGTGTTTAATTATTACCACTGAATTTATGTGTTTCATCAGAAACCATACAATTCATAGTCCTGCATTTGTCAGAAAATGTTACCGGTAACAACAGGGTTCGTGTTATGCGCCCCTACACTCTGTTGGAACAATAAATGGCTAATCAGAATTCGTGCGTGTATACAAATTCACTAAAACCGCGAGGAAATCAGTATGTAGCGTCTTTATCGATTTAAGTGCTTGGCAACTTGACAATAGCTATTGAAATAGCCTAAAGTCACTGAATTAATAATGGAGTGTTTTATCAACAGGTGAGGCGAGGCGGCAGGCACTACTGGACACGTCCTTATGACTAGAAATCTTTCTTTTAGTGAAGTAGCTAACAAAAGAGCGATACCTTATTCATTCAAGTACTAGTACACAATTTCACTAAACTGTAAAGTCATTCAAGATGTTCAGCACGCGCCTCGTGAGGGGCCCCCTGACAGTTGTGAGTGCTCAAACACAATATCAATTCAATTGTCAATAGAAATTCACCGAATCGTGAAGTAGCTAGATTGGGCAGGCAAGCAGTATCTTTGTAAAGAAGAATCACGTATTTGTGGTAGAATGTCTACAAATTTGTGTTGTCGCGCTAATTTATACACAACACATACAGAATTATTGTACGCAATAATCACTGCATAATACACATTCTATTGTGCTTTGTTGTTTCTCCAAATACTGTAGAAAGAAAGATTTTACTAGAACTGATGTGATGTGATGTCACACAAAGAGATGTGAATTTGGCAATGTCGAATGGTGTTTTGATGGTAATCGGAGTTGAAGCATGATTTTTATAGACTTATGCAAAACTGGATTAAACCGGATAATCAGTATATATCATATGATGTCATATGAATGTTCTATATCTCCGCCTAAATAGGTTACACATCTGCGAAATGAGGTCAATTTGGACCAGAAAGTTAAAGGTCACACACCTGCGTGATGAGGTGTAATTTGAACCCAAAGTAACCGGAATACTACTCGAGAGGTCATAACAACAGACTTCCAGGTCAGTTAAAATGTATGTATGTCAAACCAACCCCAGAAATGACTAGTCTCAGGTAAGTTTTGCGCAGCCTCCATCCAAGGACCTATTAAGTGACCAGGCGGACAAATACACATTGAAAGAATAAAATGCATTGTTCATGACAGTTCACTCAAACGCATTTCGTTCAGTTTGTGTTTATGGAATTAAAAACATACAACAAAATGCAGGTAAATTGGAGTTAAATTTCCGTAGACACTAAGTGCACGAGATTTGCCTGCAAGTGAACCACACACGCTCCCAGATATCAGGTGTTAGAATTTTAGTCTTTTTTTTAAACATCGCTGAGTGAGACATTAGAAATTTAGAGTTGGGTTAGAGTATCAGTCAGTCAGTCCATAGAGATTAATAATTTTAGCTTAGATATTCAGTGTGGTTTAGTCAGTAAAGAAAGTTGGAGGTTAGATATTCGGGGTTACATTAGTTTAGAATTAGTCGGGTTTTGACTATTAATGGAGTTAGAATTTAGATATTAGGACTTAGTAAAATTAGCTAAATTCTTAGAAATTCATCAACGCAAAAGTTTACATATTTAGTTAGTTCTTCACACATTCGTTTTTTAATCCATACGTGTTATCATATTTAGTTCTTCGGTTCCTCTTTAGAAAGCATTGTTATCACGTTTAGTTCCTGGTTTTACATTTTAGACAATAAGTGTTTAGTTGATTAGATCAATTTTGCAAAAGTTACGTTTTCCACAAAAACCGTCAGAACATGCATAAATATTAAGCATTTGTTTAGAACAAGAAATACAAGGACGCGACATACCTGACTAATATATGCCGCCTCTGACAAGGAACATATTTCCAACCGTGGAGACTGGTATCCTGCAGGAAGGCCTTCCGTAAGTCATGCCACTGCGAAAATACTTCTTCTCGCAATGTTCTACCATCCTTCAGCGTCGGAACCGACTCCACCTTCATGCTGCTATTCTACAGAACTCCGGTGTGAAGGATATGATTAATGTTTGCTGTGTAGTCCCAGAATAGGCTGACAGAACAGGTTTCATTCAGAAGTAGCATCGATGAATTCCCGTGAGTGACAATGCGCTCTGTCCATTGATGTGGTAATGCTGACTTTCAGTATCATGAATGTTTAATGCTTAACAATGTCAGGGCTAGAATGGATATCCTGGGGAAAAGGATTGCATTAAAGCAGTATGCGACTATTCTTGTGTTAGCCAGTATAATAGCCAGTCCTGTCAAACACATTAACAAATGAGTCGTAAAATGTAAACACGTGGTTTTGTCTAGCCTGTTCTACCTCTGATAATGTTTTTCATTCCGTGATTACTCAATTATCATCAACCATTAAACGTATTTTTTTCGGAACGATTATAAGTGTGTAATACACTCACACAATAGAATGAGATATGTCTCTACAGTTACTCGGTGCCTTTACAAAGTTTAGCTGGTGCAATTGGCGGTATATGCAGTGAGTGGAACTTTGTTAAAACCAGTAAAAATAGTGTCTGTGTGTAACAGTATTTAAACATAGATATATATTACAACATGTGTAGGAGACATGGGTTGCCCAGACAGCGGATGGGACGCATTTCACTGAGTTGTGTTCCTTGGAATCGTGGGTTCGAATGCCGGTTCTTGGCAGAAAACTACGATCTTGGGTTCGAATCCCGCTTAGCGACAGAAACCTCCTGTGTAGATGTTATTCAGCAACATACCTGTGTTCTTGGCCTTTGCCAAGGTGATGGACGTCTAATACCTCCATCACTTCAGCCGTTGTTCCTATACCAAGCTGACACACGGATGTTTTACAGAGGCACACTGTTCAAAGCAGCGTTAAACCCAACCCATCTCCTCACTACAATATGTAAATAGATAAAGCAATACATACAAAATACAATAACAATAGACTTGACAGGAAATACAATTTATATAAGGATAAATATCCCTTTGTACACACTGTATATGAAATAATGGAGATATACAATATTCTTCTCAGTCAGCAGAAGTTATGAGGTCATTTTATATGTAATTCGTAGGGCAAAACAGAAGACTGAAGTTTTTTGTTTATTTTTTCACTTTCGCTCTTTATGTCAGTGTCATTTATTCTACACAAACATAGAGCAACGTACATGTTATAGCAAAGAAACACGTGATTCTAATACAGTTTCCAAAAGTTTCCATTTCCATCATTTCGTTGGGCACATAATTTTCCACTTGGTATAAAAAATTATGAATTTATATAAAAACAATATGAGAGAGCAGACAATGTGGATAGTAGTTATTATTGATGATAATCCTCAACGTTTAGATACATGGAACATAATGAAGCTCATCAAAGGAAGCTCCGAAGGTGCGACTCTTGACGTCGTAGCATTCCACGTAGGGACATCATCCATACAACTCTGTACGAGGATGTCTCATAACTATTGTTATAACTTGACATTCAAGAAGAAATATTTTGTCACATTTTCTCTCGTATATAATATGAAAATAACACATAGATGAATTTTCGAATTGCATCTCTATGCATATCCTTATTTCTTCCCAGGAATGGATATTACATATGTAGGTAATGCTTACAAACCAAACACATCGCTCCGTGTTATTGTTGGTCCTGTCCACCACCATGCTGGAAAAGCCGATGTTCAGGACAAGGTGATCGTTTCTGACAATGATTAAGTGATGATGTCAACAAAAGGGCAAAGTAGTCAGTGATGGTGAGCTAACAAAACTCACAATCAGTGCAGGAAATAACATACATGGAACATAACGAAGCTCATCAAAGGAAGCTCCGAAGGTGCGACACTTGACGTCGTAGCATTCCACGAAGGGGCATCATTCATACAACCCTGTACGAGGATGTCTCATAAATCTTGTTGAATATTATGTTTTCATCCTGGGATACTTTCACAAATTCCCAACCACTAAACTATGTGGATGGCAGTGAAAATTGAGCTTCACTCTTATTGAAGTATCACATTTTACCCAAATGGAATTCAGGTTTGTGTGTTGTTGGCAGTGCTGTTTAAACTTTGGATGAAGTTGGTCTGGATTGTTCCTCGTGGTTTTCCTTGACCTTAACTCCGTTATTCAATTTCACAGTGATTTTAGTTCAATGTTGCTAAATTGAGCTGAAAACAACAGCAGCTCACGTTTTTGCAAAACAAGAATACCCTCAACGAAAAGGCAGTTTTATCTGAATGGTAAATGATTGCTGCTCTACCAGTTTCAGCACTTTGTACCGTTTTCACCAAAGAAAATAGCAGTTCTACGAACTGTGTGTGGCTGAGGTCCGAGGTTTATACCTTGTCCAGAGCGACATGAAGCCGACATACACACATGCAGACACCAGTTCTAGTAGTTCGATAATGGTGAGTATTCCGGCTCCAAGGAACAGTCCCATTTCACCTCCAGCTATGGCTGCAGGAAGAAAAAATGCTCTTTGATTAAAATTATCACGGAATAAACAATAATCAAATCAAATATAACCTCCAGGTATTATTATATCATAAGGGACGTCTTAGTTCACATGATGCCTGGAAACTGTAAATATCCGCATTCAGCAACATTCCTGGAAGTTGTCCATTAAACCATTTGTATCCGACAAAACCCGTGATTAACATTAGAAGCCGTCGTCGGCACCGTACCCGATACATTACGTCGTCTCTAATGATCACTCACAAGAGGCTGTTGGAGACCTATTCCAATATTACAACCCTATTCTAAATGTATCCTATAGTTGGAATATTGAATTTAACACTCCAGGTTAAGAATTCAGCTTTAGGTAAACAACGGTGTTTCTTTTTCTTCCACATTGGGGGAGGATCCATGACAACGAGTGTGGTGCTGACAAACGATGGAACTGGTATCTCTCAATCTCCAGATCCGACCGCAACTCACAGTGAATTCTGCTTTTGCCTAGAGAGTTTTAATCTTTACGTTCAAGAAGAAATATTTTGTCACATTTTCTCTCGCATACAATATGAAATACACATGGATGAATTTTCGAATTGCACCTCTGTGAACACCCTTATTTCTTCTCATGAATGGATAGTGCTACACATGTGAAGTTATGGTACAAACCAAACACATCACTCCGTGTTATTGTTGGTACATGTTCCGTCCTGTCCACCACCATGCTGGAAAAGCCGATGTCCAGGACAAGATGATCGTTTCTGACAATGATTAAGTGATGATGTCAACAAAAGGACAAAGTAGCCAGTAATGGTGAGCTAACAAAACTCACAATCAGTGCAGAAAATAACAGACGTAATTGACAGTCAGATAAAGTTTGCTTTGATTTGGTTGTTGTTTAACGCCACACTCAGCAATATTCCAGCTATATGGCGGCGGTCTAAAAATGATCGAGTCTGCACCAGACAATCCAGTGATTAGTCAGATAAAGAGTAGGACATATATTTGTGAATAAAGATAAACATTCAATTAGTCTTTAATGCCAGGATCCAATTTTCATTGGTTCAATACTTCTTGTCTGTCAGTACCATTAGCCTAACGGTAAGGTAGCACTAATACTTTACTAAAACGATTTTCGCAGTTAAGGGGCCTTATTATACTTAATGAAGACAGGAATTGTTCTGGCATTGCTTCCAAACAGGATGCTTTCAAAGTATTTCCTCTATTTAATCATATACTACCTGAAGGTCAAATGGCCGCTCTGTAACATATAAACACTTTGTAGGACCATAACCTGCCATCGTAAATCTAAGAAACACAGCTTGTCCCAACTTACCTCAGGCTCTCGACGGATGGAACATCAACAAGCTCAGCAAGCTTGGCAATCAGGAATGTGAGGTTTTGTTGGAATGGCATGAAGGAGACCTGCACGTCGTGGATGTTTGTTGGCATTCCTGCAAGCATGAGCCACTCCTTCCCTTCTTGGCCATCATTGATTCCCGATCAATAACAGACAACATCTTAATGAACAGTGTTATGGCTATCTCAGGTAGTAAAGTTAATAACTGTGTAATAATAACTTCTTTCCACTGCAGTTTTACAGATTGGGGCTGCTACGTTATTACGCAAGCTTATGCATTTATTGATATTTTTGGGGAAATTTTCTGCATGAAAGAATGGAATCGGAAAAACAGCTAGACCAGGATAGATGTGGATTGTATATATATGATAAAAATATAAGTCCAATGTTCTTACTATAAGCTGGCCTGTAACACACTTCGACTTCCTTTATGGAGCAATGCCGCAGATTTACCTCGACTGGAAAGAGAGACAGAACGTATAAACTTCTTTATTTCACCATCTTCGGTTTTATACATTACTATTATCAAATGAGTGAGTGAGTTAAATTTTACGCCGCTTTTAGCAATATTCCGTCAATATCACAACGGAGGACACCAGAAATGGTACTATTATCAAATGTGTGAGTGAGTTTACTTTTACGCCGCTTTTAGCAATATTCCAGCAATATCGCGAGGGAGGACACCAGAAATGGTACTATTATCAAATGAGTGAGTGAGTTTAATTTTATGCCGCTTTTAGGACTATTCCAGCAATATCACGACGGAAGACACCAGAAATGGTACTATTATCAAATGGTTGAGTGAGTTTAATTTTATGCCGCTTTTAGCAATATTCCAGCAATATCACGACGGAGGACACCAGAAATGGTACTATTATCAAATGGTTTAGTGAGTTTAATTTTATGCCGCTTTTAGCAATATTCCAGCAATATCACGACGGAGGACACCAGAAATGTTACTTTTATCAAATGGGTGAGTGAGTTTAATTTTACGCCGCTTTTAGCAATATTCTAGCAATATCGCGAGGGAGGACACCAGAAACGGTACTATTATCAAAGGTGGTTGCGGCTGTAATTATCTCCAAAGAAGAAACACAACAGTAGACAACTCTTACAATTACACCCTGAAATGCAGTGTTGAATGAGCCATCTCTGTGTTATATTCAGAAGATAAACGTACTGTGTTGGCAAATTAGATGAATGTTAGGCAGAATTGATAGTCTCTAAATTAATCATTTGGAACCGAACGCGCAAATGATTAATTTAGAGACTATCAATTCTGCCTAACATTCATCTAATTTGCCAACACAGTACGTTTATCTCCATTCTACCATAATCGATTTAATATCGAACTCCTTCCTTCCGCGGAAGATACTGCGTAATCCGGCATGGTGCGAGAGGCGAATTGAACTCGTCTGTGAAAGGTGTTGTAGGTGCCTTTCGTATTTATTTAAATACATTGTAACATAAAAAAAGTATGTCTACAGAAAACAAACAACTATCTATCCATTGCAGTAATTTAATACTTAACAGCCTGGTTTATATAAAATAATCCAAACACGACGAGTCTATTTGGGTATGCCACTGTACCCCCCTCCCAACACGATAATGGACTGGTCTGACTTACTTAGATTTTTGGAAATAGTTGTTTACTGTCACGTTACAGTTTGAAAGTTGGAAGGAGGCGGACGAGCTTAGTCTTTACATTCTGCGCGAGATTGAAATTTGAATTAGAAGTGACAGTGGAAGAAGCTACTGTACCGACTGTCGAATGTGAACCTTGCAGAATTGAAGAATAGTATCTTTTCTGACTGACCGACGAGTCAGTGTTGTAACGTGCCTCTACTCCGGCATGCGACAAAAGAGTGACAGTGGTGGCCCCTAACACAATGATTGGTGTAAGTGCGACTAACTTGGCATTCATTTGAAATAGTTTTCATCATGTGCGACAGAGTATTGTGGCCAAGCGGTTTTAACGTGTACCAGCATGAATCGCCAGCAGTGACAGTCTTGCGGGGAAGCTGGTAGAAAGTAGGATTCTGCTGGTTCCATTTGGAAACATCCTTTTCGAAGGACGCAACTGGGCATGATGCAGTGTGAGTGGCGTAAATTCGGGGTTTCGCCGGGCCCTTATCTTGCAACCCCCCGGGATGATTTTTGGTGGATTCGGAATGTGTCATTGTTATATACTCCATACCTACATCATCGGATTCTACAGCAAATGAATGAATCGTTAAATCACGTTGATTTTCATTCCCCGTGCGACCAAAGCCCAAAGTTAAATAAAACCACACCTTTCTTTGTAACTGAAGTGGTGTGTCGACAGATAGAGAATTTCTAATTTTTGCAAGATCTGCCTGTGAGATGGGTTCGTGGTGTTGTGCATTGTCCAGACCAAGTTTTTTAATTTTCCTTAGCATTCCTAGGAATACATTGTTGGCGCTATGAAACGCAATGTCCTGCAAAATATTGATGTTTCTTTCAAACGGAGGAGATCGGATGCCGACGAAAGAAGACTTTGAATAGAATTTGCCCTCAGTAGTGCGAAGTTCCGCATAAAAGTGTCGGAGGTGTGACGCCAGTTGTTCTTTTGGAAACGCTTCAAAGTTACTGGATATTTCAGGATGTGTGAGCCATTCTGAACGGAAAGAAACATATCGTTTACCAGGTGTCACATATTTTACTAACATTTGCTGTTATCTTTTACATAAATAGGGATGTATTTTTACAAGGTTTTGTGCAATGTCAAATATTGTTTGTTTATCAGATCGGGGAGAACCTGAAAACGACCTATAATAGTTAGATCGAGCTATAGTAGTTCAAACGAGCTGTAGGCCGATAGGTCGATCGAGCTATCATAGCACATACATGGAAGAGGCCCTTTAAGAACAACTTTCCGCACCGCGGTCATGGCATTGCTACACACGACTGGAATCGTCTAACCCATATTTGAAGCCATTTGCACCACAAACCCGAGCGTTTGTGATATATGAGCTGCTAAACTACCGAACCCAATGGACATTTAGACTTGGGAGACAAAATAACACACCGAAAAACAGAAAATATACACCGAAACTTGGAGGCCCACCTCGCGAACGGCTGAACTTGACGATTGCATGAATTACAAATTGGCTTCAAATATTGGTTAGACGATTCCAGTCGTGTGTAGCAATGCCATGACCGCGGTGCGGAAAGTTGTTCTTAAAGGGGCTCTTCCATGTATGTGCTAAGATAGCTCGATCGACCTATCGGCCTACAGCTCGTTTGAACTACTATAGCTCGATCTAACTATTATAGGTCGTTTTCAGGTTCTCCCCGACCTGTTTATGGTTTGGCCTATTAATTGTAATTGTGTTTACAAATTCTTATAATGGAAGCTTATGTGATAGGGAGGTTCACTCACAAATAAGGAGGGAATTTTCATATAATGTTATTTTTGAGACCAGGTTTAATCAATGTTTTATTATTAATATTTCGCTCAGGTTGAAAAATCCTGACTCCCCAGTGTGTTGTCCGTAGGGTTGATTTGGGTCGGCCATCTAAGAAAATTGAGTCCAGGTCAGCTTCATCTATTGCTGCGAAGCGGCCGTGGCTTTTCCTGAAGTTGTTTGTTTTGCATCCCTTGTGTCTGTGGGAATAATGTATTGGGTATGTATTTATTTAAAAAAGAAACAATCCATTCACGAGACAAAATACAAATGTAGATCTATTCTCTTTGCAATCTTAATCAGGTGGCTAATGACAGGCCCCATTATAAAATTGTAAACAAAGCTCGTACAGTCATAGTAACCGGTTGTTTTCGCTTTTTCAATAGTTCCGGACTACTGTCTTTTTCATTAGTTATATTCGCCCTACCCGTATTCAAGTTCCCAACGCCAATTGTTGTTTCTTCCTCCTTAGGCATGGTTGGTGCAAATGTAGTATGCTCTGCTATGTCACTTTCTGTGATTTCTGAGAATAAACGAGGTTGAAAATGATTATGTACTTTTGTTATCTTGTAACGAAATATTTACAAATATTTAAGAAAAAAGATGTTTTCCTCAGACAGGCAGGCTTAGACATTAGCAGACGACATTTTCCAATTGATTTATATCCAAGATATTATTATGCTAAAGTTTCTGGGGTCAATTCACCTGAACTGGTTAGGTTTGCCAGGATTGAGTCAAACTCGTCATCGCCGAATTCGTCCAGGTCCGGACCATATACATCCGTAAAACTGCCGATTGAAAATAAACCGAAATCCATCGTGTCTGCTGTGTTTACATCCTCCATGTTGGTGGTCAAGCGGAAGTAGTGCGTCAGTGTTGTATACGTTCGCAGTGAGGCGGTCATAAAATCAGACGCATTTTCAATCGAAATTGATAGTGGATATTTTATTGATTGACCAATCAAATTCGAGCATTTCACGTAGCCATGGTAGAATTCCGAATATGGGGCAAGTGAGGTTCAGTATACGCTTTTCAGAAGACGATTGGCTGGTTGGATGGTTTGTTGTTTAACACCACACTCAGCCATATTACAGTCATAAGCAGGCGATATGTTAATAATACGTCTGGACCAGACAATCCAGTGATCAACAGCATGAGCATCGGGATATGATGACTTGTGTCAGCCAAGTCAACGGGCCACACCACCCGATCACCTCTTACGATAATCATGGGTTGATGAACACCAATTCTTCCATGGATCTTCATGACGTATCATCACAGTTTGGCAATCGTTAAATCCATGCTTATGAAACCGAACTAGTGATTTCTGACAAGTGAAATGGTATTTCTTTCAAAGATATAGTCGTAACCGAACACTGGATCATTCTTATGATGAATATGAAAAGGGGCCCATTATGTTTCTATTTTGTCTGTCAACAGGATGTAGTGCTGCTAAAGATATGTGGTAACTCGGTTTATGTGTATCATTACTACTCTAAAGTAATAATTATTATAGTTGCGTCTCTCAGAAACTTAAAGGATATGGGTGACCAGAAAGAGTATTTTACCATTATGGGGTTCCCATCCAGCCGAACAGTTGCAGGCAGCTTTGGCAGCCTTTAATCTACGCTCCTGGATGCACCCGTCAAAGCTGTAGTGCTTGAACCACTCAAGAGAGTTGACAAAGTGCGAGGCTTTAGTGTCCACACAGTCCGTCCCACGGGAATTATAGGGGTGCGGAAGGTATTTCATCTAAACGTAAGAATTTAATGCAATGATTTTCAAACGTACAGCCTACCTAGACGATCAAATTCATCATATGATTTATAACAATGTCAGCACATCATTCAAGTACATTGATAAACGAAAAAATGAAAATCTGCAGTCGTTAAAAGTCTAGTGGCTGTGTCGTGCCTTGTTTGTTTGGAGTTTATCGTAACCTTCTAAGAAGTATCTGGACCTATGAAATCATGTCTTCCCATGGCACACAGATAAATTCAAGAGGTTCGAATCCAAACACAAATATTTGATTTGTGTTGACATCAAAAGGAACCGCCTCCGTGGTTTAGTGGTTAGAGCGTCCGCCCGGAGAGCGGATGGTCGCGGGTTCGATCCCCGTCCGCGTCATACCAAAAAACGTTTAAATATGGTACTTGTTGGTCCCTGCCTGGCGCTCGGCATTTATGGCTACAATAAGGGACTAGTCGGCTCGGAGAATCTGAGTGGGGTATTCATGCCTAACTGCGGCATGGTATCTCAGTGAGCTAGCACTATATAACCAGCTTAAGTCACACGCATGCACGTCGTCATATAAGCGAAATATTCTCAAGTACGGCGTTAAACCCCATTTCACCCCACCACCTCAAATCAATATGACTTAATGTGGGTTGTTTTGTGTTCCACTTGGCGAAAATAGTATTTCAGAAATTCCCTTTAATAAGACATTCATTCTTGCAGAATGAAGTTAAATATTATGGATAGTTTATTGTTTCATGTGTTTTCAAATAAAAATTTGTGTTGATGATTAATTCTGACTTTATTTCAAAAACATTTCTTGGAGTTCTTACCTCTTTCCTGCTCAGTTTAAGCTTTGTCGCCAGTCCTGCGGGTACGGCAACGGATGAAGATTGGCTGTAGCTCGTTTCCTCTGCTTCGTGAATATAGACCTGACGGACACCAACACAGTCACACATTAATGTATGTTTCTTTCTTCCCACTATCGATCTGTAGTTTTCCACGCTATATTGAGTAAATACATATCGTCACAAATCATCAAAATTCCAATTCGGACCGCGATCTTAACTGTCTGGTGGTCTTGATGTGAAATCGCCAAAGCACACAGATGAATAGTCTTTGAGAAATTGCTTTACTAAGCTGGATGATGATTTGCTAGAAGCGTCTCTAGATTAAACGTGTTGATTATACACTTGTTTTCCATTATAAAACTGTCATACGTTTACATTACAGTTTGGTCCTGCGTGTAGTGGAATCAATTTGGTGACCATTTGATGAGGTTGTTGTTGGGATGCCTGTATGGAGGAATATCTCAACACCCTTGATGAAATGGGGCCTGTATGGAGGAATGATGATCAGATCCAGCAGATGCCCCTGTATGGAGGAATATCTCAACACCCCTTGATGATCAGATCCAGCAGGTGCCCCTGTATGGAGGAATATCTCAACACCCCTTGATGATCAGATCCAGCAGGTGCCCCTGTATGGAGGAATATCTCAACACCCCTTGATGATCAGATCCAGCAGATGCCCCTGTATGGAGGAATATCTCAACACCCCTTGAAATGAATTGCTGATGCATGGGTCTGGTGTGTGCACAGCTCGCGAAGATACGACGGCTGGTCAAACGTTTTGAGAACTCACTACCTAAAGTTGTGAAACAGCTAGTAGTATTGCATACATTGATCATTCATGAGATACCTGCGAAAGTTTCAACACCTCGCAACAGACAATATGAATATTGTGATAACTGGAAGAGTTATACCCTGCTGATATCATGAAACATTATAAAACCGAGTACAGAGCTGTAGTTCATGTCCACACCAACGAAAGAACATCAATTTGGTAACCATTTGATGAGGTTGTTGCTGAAATGGGGCCGTCTTGTGATGATGAGATCCAGCTGATGCCCCTATACGGCGGAGGGTCTGGACAACACTTGAAATAAATTGGTCAGGTGCGTGCACAGCTGGTGAACACATTGTCCGTTTCCAATCATCAATCCAATCCTTTGTCCCAGACATCTGGGCCAGGATATTCGTGATCACTACCAATGTATTGACGTCAGTAAGCAGCAGTTGTCTTGACTGGCGATTCCTGGATCCTTTCGTCATTTCCCTCCTGTATTGAGTAGAGAGTAGGTTCTTATATGTTGATGAGGCTTAGTCGGTCGGTTAGAAGTCTCATCGGTCCATTCTCGCAAGGTATATCACCCTGAGTAAGTAACCTGGCACCATGCCCTGTGATTGGCTGAGTGACTGAGTCAGTTTGTTTCCTGATTGGCTGGTCAAATGTATTAGCCTAAGAGTCCCTAGTATGGTGATCTACCTTCAGTTGCTGGTGATCCCTCGCCAATTTGTATATTGTATTGTTCTCTATAACAATATCGTTTTATGATTACATGTTAGTTTTACCATCTCTGTGATACCTGTGAAGGTCCGGGGTAGAATGAACCTTCAGCAACCCATGCTTGTCGTAAGAGGCGACTGGCGGGATCGGGTGATCAGGCTCGCTGGCTTGGTTGACACATGTCATCGGTTCCCAATTGCGCAGATCGATGTTCATGCTGTTGATCACCAGATTGTCTGGTCCAGACTCCCATTATTTACAGACCGCCGCCATATAGCTGGAATATTGCTGAGTGCGGCGTAAAACTCGCTCGTTCGCTCACTCACTCACTTTCTACCGTTAATCATGATATAGACAGAGTGTGACTTGGCAACAAAATGGGGCTTATTGAGTGTCTATTTCCAATATGTAATTATTTACGCCTTGATAAAGAATCATCTGTAAATAAGTGTTCACCGAATACGCTTTTTCAGTCTTTTAAAGGTGACCAACGTCTGTATTTATTGAACTTTTGAGGTAGTATAACAAACCGTGGTCGTGTAATAATTGTACGGCCTGGCACTTACCTCTACCCCTGCCTCGTACGTTGCTCCGTTAAGGTATGTGCCTTGCATGATATTGATGAGCAGCGTTAAACTGTTTTCCACTCCTAGGTCATAAGCATTAGCATCGAATGTGAAGCAACGTCTGTTCCATCTCTTGCTGTAGATCATGGATGATGCCTTGTGAAACCGTTTAAGATGTATAAACTTGAACATATCTTTAGCTTCGTAGGACACATCCTCCCAGAATTTAACATGGTCAGTCCGATCCAGTTCTCTCCCTTCTTGTCCGTTCCAATCAACAGACTTAAACATAAATTGTACGCTACTTTTCTGAAGAACAAATTTCAGTTCCGCTGAGGTAAGGTTCCGTTTGGATGTATCAAATTGATTCTTGTTGCAAATAGTGATGGCAGGAAGCCTGAGTCGTTGTCTGCTCTTTCTTGTAATCTTTGAGGTGAAGTTGTAGCTGTAGTACTTGTTGTATAGATTCGCCAACGCGGACAGTAACATCCCTGCCATTGCCAACACCAACAAGAGCCATATTACTCTGAAACAGCAATAAATAGTTTTGTTAAATACCATTGCGAACCAGGTTCTAATTGGGGATACCTGTCCTTTATAACTGCATTTCAGCGGGACTCTCGAAGATCCGGGTTAAAATTAGTTTTCAGTAACCTATGCTTGTCGTAAGAGGCGACTAACGGGATCGGGTGGTCAGGCTCGCTGTCTTGATTGACGCATGTCACGGTATCCTAACTGCATAGATTGATTCTCATGTTGTTGATCAATGGAGTATCTGGTCCATATTGGATTATTTACAAAAAGCGGCCATACAGCTGTGATATTGTTGAGTGCGGCGTTAAACAACAAACAAACAAAAAGCGTACATCGATGCTCATGCTGTTGATCACTGGATTGTCTGGTCCAGACTCGATTATGTACAGACCGACGCCATACAGCTCAAATATTGCTGGGTGCGGCGTTAAAAAACCAAAAAAACACAGAAAAAGCATTTCAGTGAAAATGACAAAGTTATGAGGACTTATCGTGCTGCTACCATTGGCGTCAAATACGTCCACCAAAGGACGAAGAGAGAATAGAAAAAACAACAACTTGAGGTTAGTAAATCCAATCAGCTGTGCATGTACAAACTGTCGTATGCAGCGATCCAGTTTGTTCCAGGTGTGTTTTACCAGGTTCACAAGCGGAAGATCGAGAGGGACACCGTGTACCAGTATATTATGGACCGGTATATTGTGGCTCGGTACGAATGCTGCTGTGTCATGCAGTGTATGCGGTCTAGCGTTAAAAATTACGTTTGTATGATTCACTCTGGTTAAGTCGCCTTGCAAGTGCTTGCTTCTACCAGTGTGAGTGATATATTCAACTTGAAATTCAATGTTGCCTCGAGTAAACATCACTATCAATATATTGTTTTCCGTATACAAGAATGTATATGCGAACGTGTTGACAATTGTAAACGGATCTAGGTCAGTTTTAGGTTAACAGGAGTTTTCTCAAAAGTGCAGACAATACAGAAAATATGAAAGTTTTAATTATCTGAATCATAGCTAGCAGGGATGTTTTTGGCTTGGATCAGCGATGACTTACCCAAATTATGAATACAACATTCGTATTTTGTACATACAGAGTCTTGCTTATTCTATACTGGACAAAAATAGTTTGGGATATATGTAAATTTTGAAATTATGAATAATGATGTATTTATTCATTGACACATTGATAAAATATCAATCATAAAATACCAATATCCCTAACTCATTTTGTCCAGTATATATACTGAATGTAATCTAGTAACATTCACAAAGTTATACTTGTCAATAAATATATTTTCTATTTTCACTTCATCTACTTTAGACTCTCCAAATACATATTTGGTGATGTAGGTTCAAGGTTACCGTTTTGAACGATAATTACAATTTGACCTTGATTTGATCGTTATGGCCACAATGATTTTGTTCGAATCTAATGTTCATTGCAGTCATCATAGAACGTCATTTTTTAAAACAAATGTAACAATTTGTTTTTATTATTGTCTGATAATTTACCTCTTAATAATATTTTAAATGTTATTTTTTGTCGTTGGTGCAAATAAAGCAATAAACGTTGAATTGCAGATACTTTCTTCTTATTTGTCAAAAAGATGTTACTTTAATAGTGGTTAAAGTGTTCTCCCGTCACGCCGGAGACCCGAGGCCGATTCCCAACATGTGTACAATGTGTGAAGCCCATTTCTGGTGTCCCCCGCCCTGATATTGCGGGAATATTGCTAAAAGTGGTGTGCACCTAAAATTAAACCGTTATACATCTTACGTGTACAAAATATATTCAGACTTGAATGTCAACTTCTTCTTTACAGAAGTGATAACGTTAATTAAAACAGCATTTACATCTAAACCGTTTTATACGCACGGATAGTTATTTCCTTGTGGTTACATATTACAAAATATATGTTAAGAACAAAGTACCTCACCTCACAATGATATGGCGTTTCTTACAGGGTATATTTTTACAACCTTGGAGGCTTGTATCCCGCAGAAAGTCCCGCCATAACTCCTTCCACCGAATAAGTACTTCTTCTCTCAGTGTCATGCCATCCTTTACAGAGACCGCCGGTTCCACCTTCATCCTGGCAATGTTTGGAACGCTTTGTGCGGAGGCTATGAGCCGGTTAATTGAAGTATTCCAAGTTTTCCGTCAACATTACAAATATGTACATTCCGACTACGCGCAGCTCTTGTAATTACTTCTATATTCTGACAAAAGTAGATAAAAAACATTGGAACATCTGAATTGGAAAACGTTAATGGGGTTATGTTTGTGTCCAATAAAATGTATGACATTTTGATTGTATTGCAAACAGTCGGAAGAACCTCTTCCTGTAATAGATAAAACAGCTTTCAGCTTTGAGAAGAAATTTGATAATGTGAAAAATGGTAAATGGCGTGTCATGACCATAAAATAGTGCAGTATAGTGGTGAGATGATAATGGAAACGGTTATGCCCAATATGTTAAAACTTCCTGATGGTGCTGCTGTTTGTATATTGATCGACAGTGACATTTCACGTGTCAAAAAAGACTTCACCTCCTTTAATGATTAAATGTAGTTATCAACCCATCCTTCCGAGAGATGCTACATCTTAAAACGAGGCCTACTTTTGTGGACAGATTTTTCTACTCACACATCTAAAATGGTGTCAATTTTGGTGTCCTGCAAAGAATTACGATTGTGACGTCAATGTATTTAGGTTATGTGTGACCTTAGGTCTTGCAGTCTTTCGGTTTGTTTTTGCATTTTGTATTGGAAGTTGACGATTACATTAAAAAAATGTCACAAGACACACATATCGTTATGCTTTATTAACACTCAATCTTCTTTAAGCTAGCAGTTAGTCATTTCGGTAAAACTAATGTTTAGGCCAATGTATATTTAACTACAAAACCCCTGATAGCTCAAATTTCACAAAGTCAATAAGCTTGACAGTGCGCCATTAAGCAAGTGTTCTAGTATGAACAAGTGTTCTAGTAAAACAACTGACATAGACATACTGACATTACCATGTCTTGCCTGAAACCCACGCTGGTACAAACTACTGATGGCTTTTGGTCACGCCTTTCATTGATACTCATATATTTACCTAACCACTTGATAAAATCCGAAAATATTCTTTTTGTACAGGTTTATAACCGTTGCGTGGGAGCCAGTGAAACAAAACGATTTTCCAACAATTGTTTGTCTAAGATGACCAACTATTCTAACAATCAAAGCCAGTAGAGTGAGTGAGCGAGTTTAGTTTTTACGCCGCACTCAGCAATATTCCAGCTATATGGCGGCGGCCTGTAAATAATCGAGTCTGGACCAGACAATCCAGTGATCAACAGCAGGAGCATCGATCTGCGCAATTGGGAACCGATGACATGTGTCAACCAAGTCAGCGATCCTGACCACCCGATCCCGTTAGTCGCCTCTTACGGCAAGCATGGGTTACTGAAGGTTCATTCTAACCCGGACCTTCACGGGTCAAAGCCAATAGAAAGAACAGTGCAATTTGGTCTGAACAACCCATGAAGGTCGGGGTTAGAATTGGTCATCAGTAACCAATACTTGTCGTAAGAGGAGACTGACGGGGTCATGTGGTCAGGCTCGCTGACTTGGTTGACATATGTCATCGTATCCCAATCGCGTAAACCAATGTTCATACTCTTGATCACTCGTTTATGTGGTCTAGACTCGATTTTTTAGAGACCGCCGCTTCTTTGCCGAAATTTTGCTGAGTGCGGCGTTAAACAACAACCAAACCCAACCAAATGTATGATTACGCTATGCCATTTTAGAAAGTGGTCAAAAGTAACATATGTTATGATTGCGATACTGCCATTTATTGATATTGTCATTTATACCGATATAATATTAACATGTGTTATATTTGGGATTACACTTTCTTAGTAAAGTACAAAAATGGAAGTCGGACAACTGGTAGTCTAGACTGCGGACCTTGTGTTCCCCTCTGGGAAGTGAAAATTGGAACGGCTCCCACGGCCGAAAACTATGATTACACAATGCCATTTTAGAAAGTTGTCAAAAGTAACATATGTTATATTTGGGATTGCACTTTCTTATTAAAGTACAAATTCTTGTACTTTTTGGGGTTGAGTCCCATCCGGGATTCGAACCCACACCCTCAGAGTCAGGAATCTAATCGCCAGCACACAAAGTCAGCCGCCTAGGTGCCTGACTCTGAGGGTGTCGGTTCGAGTCCCGGATGGAACTCAACCCCCAAAAGTACTAGAACTTGTACTTTAATAAGAAAGTGTAATCCCAGATATTACATATGTTACCAAACAAATCTAAACAATCTATAGTCAAGAATTGATTGTGTGGACAATCTCCGTCTTGGTGACAGTATCCTCAGGGAGTGGACCTGCCTGTCCTCTGCCGCCAGTGTATATAGTTAGGTGCAGCATCCATGTAGTAACTCGAACTGATCCAGAAACATGTTGACTCAGCAACATCTCTGAAAAAGTGGATGAGTGAGTGAGTTTAGGTTTAGCAATATTCAGCAATATGAGTGAGAAAGTAAGTTTAGTTTTACGCCGCACTCAGCAATATTCCAGCTATATGGCGGCGGTCTGTAAATAATCGAGTCTGCGCAACTATTAGCCAATGACCTGTGTCAACCAAGCCAGCGAGCCTGACCATCCGATCCCGTTAGTCGTCTCTTACGACAAGCATGGATTACAACGCGGACCTTCACGGGTCGTTCCGCAATATCAATATTTTAACCATGTGGGGAATGGAACCCGGGTCTTCAGCGTGACGAACTGACGATTTAACCACCAAGCTAACCCACCGCCCCTCTCTGAAACAGATATATGTTTTAGGACACGTACAGTCCGTTTGAGTCAGAAACGGACCGATGAATTGCAAATTTGATCATTGTACAAAATTGCCACAGAAATATATAGTCACATGTTTATCATTTACTAATGCCCAGCAGCTTTCTTATATTTGAAAATTTTCCGGACTCCACCAAAAAAGTTGTTTAAGAAACTATCATCATTGAAAACGCAAAAGTTGTTATCTGTCGCGGCGGGGTGAAACCGCAGAAAGGGAACAGCCAGTCATGGCGGGGGACATCTCAAAATCTATTCCGGGAGACCTGTCGGTTCCTCGTCCGTGGTAGTGTCATAGTCACGACTTAAAGGGATGACAAGTGGTGCCACAGTTGCCTGTTGTAAGCCATCCCGAGACCAGTAACCTTGTTCAATGACGTTAGCTACCTTGTTGACACAGTTTTGCCAAGTTTCAGTCGTGATTTTGTTAAGGGATTCCTTAACCAAAACCTCTACGTCACATAATCTAAAAGTTGTGTTTGATCTGGCAACATCTCCTTTGACAATACCCCATATCATTTCAATGGGGTTAAGGTCACAGTGATAGGGTGGAAGTCGCAGAATATCGTGACCCTTACTTTTTATGTAACTGTCAACTTTGTAGATTGGTTCGCCTTTGTGGTTTGTTATGATCTCATATAGCTGAGGCTTCGTTGCCTTTGAAGGCCGTGCGATCTGAAATTTGTCGAGCCATGATATCATATCACCTTTTCGACTGTTCGATTTTGGGGCTTTACTGTCAGGGTCCTGCACGCTGTGGTATGGGGCATTGTTCATTACGATAAAAGACTTCTCTGGTAGAGCTGGTACCAACAGTCTTGTTTTTAACCCAATCGAGGAAAACCGCACCATTCATCTCGGAATGGTAGTCTCTGTTATCTGTGGACTTTGCCCTGAATACCAAGTCGCAGCCTTGAAGAAAGCCTTTGCTGGAGCAACCAGCATGGAGAATGATTAGTCTCTCTCCTTTCCCTAGAGGCAGATTTCTACGTGACCGCTTATCACCCCCATCGGGTTCCCACTGACTGCTGGCAGTGTGCGAGGCATTGACCCAGATCTCGTCCAAGTACACTAGCTCGAACCCTTCCTCGCGCTTCTTCTTTATAACCCTGAGAAAATTATTTCTCAAGCGATCGATATCAGGGCGTTCACAGAGTACTGACCTATTCTCCCCCGAAATTTTCTTATAACGATACCCGAAAGAGTGTAAGAGTCGCCAGAGTATGTACTTTGATACTCTGAGGTTGTGTTCTTGCTTCATATAAAATGCTTTTTTAAAATTTTCAGCGACATGTATTTGTTTTCAGAATAGAGCTTGTTGATAGGCTGCTTTACAAGGTTCTTTTGAAAGTTGTCCAAATGTTTAAATTTGTGTGATTTTGACACGACCCCTACCTGCTTCGCATCACCCTCACAATGTTTGTGTTCCAGAACATTTGTCAGTACCCTTGCTGATACTCCTAAAGCTTTTGCTGCCCGCTTACGGAATTTATTAACGGCATAAAATGGTTTGCCCCTTTCGGCTTCAGCACGGAAAAAATCGTACACTTTAATCATCAACTGTTTCACGTCAGCATTCAACTTCTTTTTTCATCAGGCATGTGTATCCCGTGCACGACGAGATAGTGGCTGTTCCGTTTCTGCGGTTTCACCCCGCCTGGACAGATAACAACTTTTGCGTTTTCAATGATGATAGTTTCGTAAAAACATTTTGGTGGAGTCCGGAAATTTTCAAATATAAGAAAGCTGTTGGGTATTAGTAAATGATAAACATGTGTACCATTTATATTTCTGTGGCAATTTTGTGCAATGATCAGATTTGCAATTCGTCGGTCCGTTTCTGACTCAAACGGACTGTTGTAGTGGGTAAAATAGGGCAACAGTATTAACTTTGTTAACATCACAAGGCGAGGCCGTCACACTATTGCAGAAATGCTACCGTTACAAACCAATATCACAAGCACAACATTCTATAAGCATGAGATATTAATAATGTTGATGTTATTTAATGTGCATGACAGATTGATATTGATATGAACAAGAAGTATACCATAGATAGGCATAGTTAAATTCGAATACTACTTCTGGTATAGACGGGACGGGGATATCCTAGTGGTTAAAGCGTCAGGCCGGCTTCAGATCCGTGGAGCCGTGGAGATCCGGGTTAGAATTGATCTTCAGCGTCCCATGCTTGTCATAAAAGGCGACTAACGGGGATCGGGTGAATTGTTTGACACATTAATCGTATCCCAGTTGTATAGATCGATTCTCATGCTGTTGATAACTGGCTTGTCTGGTTCTTAGTATTTACAGACCGCCGTAATATAGTGTGAGTTAAATAACAAACAGACAACCTTGTGGGTATATACAGTGTGAGGTCATTTATTGTAATGAGCACCGATAAAACAGTCCATTCTCGCAGTTATGTTCAGATCGATTGGAAACCACTCACCTTTCACTCTTACCGACAAACATGACCTTGAGGTTCGACCCGCTTTCAGTAACCTTTGCTGGTAGATAGCACGGAGATTTATCTTGAGCTGGGGCAAGGACATAGTCATTCTTCCAAATGGGCCTTATCGGTGTCAGAGCACCAAACAGATGCACGACCTCAACCTCCTCCTCTGCAGAGTTGTTGCTGCTTGCAGATTGTTGCCAGGCGACCTTGTAGTGATGTGGAGTCGTGGCAATGCCAACAATCCGAGCTGCAACAAGTAAAGCACATTGAAGATGTCAACCTCAATTATATATTTCCCATTCCTTCAAACAGAAGCAACAGTGTGTTATAAATGCACATGTTGTAATATAGTAGTATACAACTAAGCACAGACTACCAGTGGTCATCAGCAGGAAAACGCTGTACATTCTGGTGCGTACATCAAGCTGGAGGCTCACTCTATGATTAATATACA
Organism: Haliotis rubra; assembly: GCF_003918875.1. Lineage (NCBI taxonomy): Eukaryota > Metazoa > Mollusca > Gastropoda > Lepetellida > Haliotidae > Haliotis > Haliotis rubra. Next base: position 113,740 of record NW_025765476.1, on the reverse strand, counting down.
TGTAGTAGAAACATTGTCAGAAATGGGGTAAAACCATGCACACACACACACACACACTTACAGTTTTTCATTCACTAGTGTAAGTCAGCATGATTTCCATTTAAATTACATAGGTTTGGTTTAAAAATTATACGTTGATTTATAGCCACTCATTGAATGGTAAGAATATTAATAATATGATAAATTCTTGATATTGTAACTTGTGAACATTTTACGTTCCATTCTTGACAGGTTTGTCTAAGAATTGTCTAAGTACCGACTAGTTGTTTCAACAATATTATTTCAGCAATAATCAAGCCATACATTTGTACATTAATAAAGCAACACTGGATTCTAAGGGCCATTTTCAAAACGTTGTTCAACACAGATTGTAAACCAAAATCCACTGTGTTCTTTAATCTGATTGGTTGAAAAACGTGATCAAATGGTATTAGATTCCCGGAAATTCGCTGCGTATCAATACATACAAACATCGCTCACACCATTGTATTGTTACGTCGTCAGCTGTGATGACGTCATTAAATCATATTGTGACGTAAAGTCCAAATGACGTCACAAATGAGCAGTTCCAGATGCTACCATGGGAGACAGCCGAAACGCCCGTCTGATGACATTTCACTGCTGTACCCGTACTCGATGTCAATGAGTGCAGACACAAAAACGTGTGTGGACCTTCTGGTTTACTTTTGTGTTTACAATGTCGATAAACATCATGTGTTGGCCAATTTCCGGGTGTTATTGAATATTTGAAGCACGGGAATTCATTTGGAACCGACGGCGTCAGCCGGAGGTTTCAAATGAAATATTCCCGTGCTTCAAATACTCAATAACACCCGGAAATATGCCAACACATGATGTTTATCTCCTAATTATCATAATCTCCAACACTGGAGTGCACATGTTAATCTTTGAGTACTGAATCCTGCCGTTGTGCCACGTTTTGATAACCATCCCCTTGCCAGTTGCACGATATTCATGGATGAGAAACGCTAGTCTTCTGGAGTCGACATCCGCCATTTATAAACCAATGTCCTCCAAACATTACCATGGCCCGTATGTTGCCCCGATATGAACCCAATCGTAGAACTTTTGGACTGTCATGGACGGGTTAGAATTGGTCTTCAGCAACCTCGGCTTTAGTAAGAGGCGAGTAGCAGGATCTGGTGGTCAAGCACGCTGACTTGCATGTCATTGTATCCCAATTGCGTAGATTGACGCTCATAGTGTTGATCACTGGATTGTCTGGTCCAGATTCGATTAGTTACAGACCGCCGCCGTGTGAGTGCAGCGTTAAGTTTCAAAGAAACAGACCTACCTAGATGGTATTCACCGACTTTGTTTCTTGCTAAAACCGTCTGATGCACCCACTGTTCCGCAATTGCCTTGATATCTGCAACATCTTTGTTGTGTTTGTCTGGAGCCAGAGCAACGTGGGCTGTGGTAACTACAGTTTCCGTCCCATCATACATCCTCACCGACATCCCGTGACGCCCTACAGACACCACTTTCCCAGGAGCATAACTTAGAGGGTAGTAAGGGTGCTCTGCTAAAACCTGTAGTGTTAAAAATCATCATAGGAATCATTCGCTTGCCAAAGGTTAAAGCTTCCAAGCCTTAGCTAATGTTCCAAGCCAAATTTAAAGTTGTCCAGCAACTGAAAACGTAATCGCAACATGTCTCTCAATGTATCATTCACATACATAATTCAATTAGGCGTTCTGTCTGTTTGTTTTTATAACGCCACACTAAGCAAAATTCCAGCTATATGATTTCAGAATCTTTAGAGAAGTATTTTTCAATAATTTAACATTTGTGATCCAAGCTTATTATTTTGTCACTTTCAAATGGCTTCATGTGACTTTTGCTCAAACGTTGTCTGATCAAGATTGAAACATTCAAGCCAAAAATGAAGCTTTTAAAAAGTCTTTTCCAAGTTCGAAGCATCATGGACAAAAATAATTGTCGAGGTAATTCCCTATTTTGAATTTATGGTCCTATTGTGCAGCCGTGGAAAAAAATGTCACTATTATTTAGACGTACAACTGGCACAGACAAATCCTCGTGAGTCAACGACTCACCTCTACTTGCATGTGAATGTGCCCCGAAAAGTGTTTAATTTTACTGGGACTTTCTCATGGTCGTATGATTCAACATGTCTTCCAAATGTCGTGTGTTCCACTGTATGCAAAACGATAAGAATAAATTCAGTACCCCTCGGCCAACTTTGATATTTGTCTTCAGGTCCATTTGTCTGATGATGTCTTCCCGCCATATTTCTTCTTGGTGACCATTGACGTCACTAACGCCGTAGAGGTTGTTTTGACAGTTCTGGAGCACAGTACCTAGAACACGATGGTGTGTGAAAGACTTAGGTTCAACGCCGCTTTGAAGTTATGCAGATAGTTGACGTGTATCACCTTTGTATAAACATGGCTTGTAGTTGATGATAACGATGATGATGATGATGATGATTTGGAGATTTTAAGTGCGCTTTCCGTCATGATTTCTCATACGGTATCTATGTAGTATTTGTGTGTCTGTTTGTTGTTTAACGCCGCAATCAGCAATATTCCAGCTACATGTATATGGCTGCGGTCTGCAAAAATAATCGAGTCTGGACTAGACAATCCAGTGATCAACAGCATGAGCATCGATCTACACATCTGGGATACGATGACATGTGTCAAACACGTCAGCGAGCCTGACGAGGCACGATGTATGGTACACACGACTAAATAATATGCAGCCTTTGCTTCCAATCAGATCTCATCTAAAACATACCATGGTAGTACCAGCCATCATCCGGGGACTTGAAGAACACTCGTTCTCCTGTTTTCAATTTAGGCAGAAGTGGTCGCAGTTTCACATAGGCAAGTGTATCTGTTCAACGACAATATGAAAAATATGTGGTCACTCAATTTCAGGATTATTTTGATCTGGATGTTATGTGTAAGGGTTGGTTTACCCTTTTGGAGCAACACTTAAAATAACACTTTGATCCGCAATGCATTAGACCTTATACTCACCATATTGTTGTTGCTTGGTCACTTCGAGTTTCATCGGGTGTTTCGACGGTTGCAGAGAATATTGAAAAGAAGACAAAAACAACATATCAGAGAGTAGAAAACAATTTCATTTTACACAGAATTTGGGTTTTTTCGTTCATCACAAACTACCAGACCCAGACAATTTCTGACTAAAGCATAAAGAAATAAAGAGCTCAAATATAAAACGTACATGTTATAAGTGATCTTCAGAAACGGTCAAGGCCTACAAGTGCCTGTGAATATTCCGTACGTGAAAATGTGCAGAAAATGTAAGTGAAAATGTAGCTTTTATTAGTAAAATGAATTAACATTTGTTGGAAAAATGAATTAGCTTTTGTGGTAAAATGAATTAGCTTTTGTTGGTAAAATGAATTAGCTTTGTTGGTAAAATGAATCAGCTTTTGTTGGTAAAATGAATTAGCTTTTGTTGGTAAAATGAATTAGCACTTGTTGGTAAAACACAAGCCACTTCCCCAGTCTAGAACAACCTGATTCGTTCACACTATAAGCATACGGTCACTGTATTTCCTAAAACGCTACATCATATGTGTTTTTGTTGTAACACAGAATTATCGACATTAAAGCATTCATTGACTCTAATTCTTGTCAGTGAATCAATAAGTCGATGTTGTCTTATATCTTATAATTTATGAACATGGAAAATCGTGCTTTAAAATGCATGTGTATAGACACTCACAATTTGGTTTATTTTGTTGAGGCACTATTTTGTCCACGGGAGATGCTTCTATTCCTGCGAACAGGAACAAAGAGATATGAAAGTATCAGAATACTTATCCAGATTCGTGTACATATGTTAACACTTTTACAAACTCAGAGTTAATGCTATAAAGATACCAGGGCCAACGACAACCGGAATTAGATAATGACTCGCCTGACATAATAAGATAGAAATTAATTTAGTCTCTACACAGATAGATACACACGAAGATAAGTTGGAATTTATTTAATCACTTCACAGATGGAAGCACAGGAAACTAAAAAAAATTTAAATGAATGAATTGAACCTACTTGGACCCAGTTCATGTCCTGTGTGTTTTCCCGCTACAGGTGTCTTTGGTTCTATTTTCTGAAGGCAACAAACGTAAAATTATTAATTCTGTATCTCCCGGTGGCGGTTGTTATTGTGGGTTAATGGGAGAGTCATTGAAAAATGAAAAAAGCGTCCATAAAATATAAAACTCTGTTGCTCCACACACATTGGTACGATGATTGCGTTACTAATTACGGGTGCAGTTGCAGTAACTGCACCCCAAGCAATGTAACGGAATCATAAATATTGTGATGATATGGTTTTGTATATTGATAATTACTGTAACCGTATACTAAAAGCAATGAGTCAGTTCTGTCCAGATGATTAAAATGAAGAGAACACATTTCAAACTTACAATAAAGTATAGGCAGAATCTGAGTGCCCGATTTGAAATAACAGGGCCTAGATTTTCGAAGCTCTCTTAGCGCTAAGATAGTCGTAAGTGCAATACATTAACATTAATCTAGGCCCTGGACTCGAAAGAAACACACAGGGATAGCGAGTGCATCATTTTGTATGTGATTCTAAAACTGACCAGGTTTACTTTGTATTCGTGCGTACAAGCGATGTATACGTTTAGTTGTGTTTAGCTGTACGTTTGTATCACTTCCTGAAAGTACACAGGGTAGCCCGTGGGAGGGAGGGAGGGAGGGAGAGAGAGAGAGAGAGAGAGAGAGAGAGTGAGAGAAAGAGAGAGAGAGAGAGTGTGTGTGTGTGTGTGTGTGTGTGTGTGTGTGTTTCTAAATGCTTTCCAAGAACTGTTATCGCATTGTCGACATTCTCAGAGCTATCAACGCTTATAAGAATGTGTTCATGTCTGACATACTACGTATCTAGTTCGACACGTCAAAATTTAGTTCAACACGTCAAATATACATTGTTATTCGAGGGGTGTTCATAAAGTCCTAAGCCCACTTAGAAGATGATACAAATGCAGCAGTTTTATGTTGTATTTTTCTACATATTATCTGTCAACCTCAAGCAAATAGGTTTTGCTATGTTCCAGCCTCACGATGCCTATTTTGTTTGACTTTTTTATCTTGGTACCCACCCCCACCCCAAAAAAACAATAAAAACAAAACAAAAACAAAAAAACCCCGCAAAATCTGCAATAAATGCATCACAAACTTCAAGAAACAAAATATGCAAGAAACATTTTGTGTGTTTGATATAGGCAGAAGTCCGCTAGAATCAAACTTAGTGTTAGATATCAAAGTGCGTACAAAAGTAATTTGAATCTACAGTTGCTTTGTTAAAGTGACTCCCCCTTTCATGTTTACTGACAGAACTACATCGCTTTCAGATGACGTAATCTTAAGGACATAACTTATTCTCATGTTTTCACATATTCATACATGATGCTAAGGGTTCAAACTAAATACTGAATGGTCACACAAGTATCAGCTCTCAATATATTGTAAACAGTGCCAGCTTGAATATCTGGACACAATGTTTTTTGAAAGATTAAAATCGGAGTGTCCTTAAAAAACAGCCCCCGTCTAAATATATATCAAGCATTCCAAATTGTTGAATATTGATTGTGACGCGTAGCCATCCAATACTTTACTGAACATATTTTATATAATATCTGAGGGCATACCATTATCCAAGAGGTTCCAAATGACAGATCGGTTTTCATTTTCTTCAATTTTTAAAGAAATATTATACCCCAATATCTCACTAACCACATTACCCACATATGTGAAATTTTGGACATGGCCTTGTCAATGATTCCTTCAAAATAAAATGGAAGCTTTTCAAACATTGGACATCGAGAATATAGTTACATGTAGGCTGACTACTTTTTTACCCTTGTACATTTAGGAAAAACATTCTTGGAATGCATGCAAAATGACTGTAATGGTACCATTTGCTTGGAAATGTGAATGGTAACATTTGGAAGCTACTTTCAGATAAAATATTCCTAGTAGTGCAATCGGTATTTTGTTACCTCGGCGTTTCAAAATTTTTGACTTCAAACGTATGAGCATTTTTGCTCTATCTCTGCATACGAATAAAGAGACCACAATGGCCTTACACATTGTTCCAATAACCAGAATTAAACCAACCTGCAGCATGATGAGTCAACACTGAAGCCACTCGACTACCCCACCTCCAGAAAGATAAGTGAGTGAGTGAGTGAGTATGTTTTTACGCCGCTTTTAGCAATATTCCAGCAATGTCACGACGGGGAACACAGAAATGGGTTTCACACATTATACCCTTGTGGGGAATCGAACCCGGTCTTTGGCGTGACGAGCAAACGCTTGAACCACTAGGCTACCCCATGATTGAGAACTCACCTTCCACTTGTAGAGATCGAACGGGAAGTAAGCACTGGCTGCTTGACAAAAGTTAACCTTGTACAGACAGGATTTGTGTAAATGATTAAAACACCTGGCCGTGCACACCAACCCACCATCTTCACGAACCTTTTCATTGTGTACGCACAAATTCTGATCACATGAACATTTCTTACGATGACCCTGATGCAGCACATCTGCAGAAGAAATTACGGAACCTTTTCTAGGTAATCCACTTTGGCATCTGTCGTGCGACCATAACCCTTTCCCCTGTGGGCCACGTGAAACTGCTCTCAAACTAGCTGTACTTTGTGGCCTTTTGGGATAAAGATCTATATTCAGTGACCCACTCCGGGCGTTGATGACTGAATTCAGGAGCGCTGGTGGCAAGAAGACAGCTATAGGAGTTATTTGCGTTGACGTCTTTGATTTTTCATAAGGTGAAGTCCATGGTCTTCGACCATCCGACCCAAGGCGGGATAAATATGGCGTGCGTAATCTTTTTGACCTTTGTAGTTCCTGACGCGGCGAAGACTGTGTACCTTGTCCATCTGACCTCTGCCTTTGCTGAAGCGGTGAATGCAGCGTACCTTGCCCATCTGTCTTCTGTTTTTGCTGGCTACCTGGTCTTCGTGTATGTGTATAAGGTGAAGACGGAACATGACGGAAGTCATGGGCGTTGGAGCAGGGTTGAAACAATCCGGATCTCCCGGTCACTGTTCCACCAAGATTTGTGAGAAGTTTCTTCCGTTTTTCATCCTCTTTTTTCCTGGGTCCGATGAGAGGAATAACATTTTTGTATTGGAAAATTGGCTCAAACTGAACTTTGTTAGCAGGCATGTCGGCACTGAATAAAAATCTATGCATAAACGGTGTGACAAGTCATGGTGGTGCGATCCGACTTTTCCTATGGTTATACATGAGATATTTGACCTCAGTCACCGGTTCACTAAATGCCGATGTGTTTATACCAGCCCCATGTATTGTGACCCTATTATCTGTAATCGATAGGTGTACATGATCACAAAGAAAACGAACACTGGCTATGGTGTGCACACCTTATCAAACTCTGCGTCAACTGGGTTACATTGATAATAATACGTACCCCGGCTACCGTTGGCAACACAGACATATGTCCACACACAGCGGATTGACATACTTGTATGTATGCCGTGCCACGAAACCTTTCATGTCTGTTGAATACGCGTTTCGGGGAAATTTTAACTGGGTGAATGGAATAATAATAGCATTAGCTGCTCTGTGGCAGGCAACAAACAAACAGTTGTGTGTGCGACGGTACTACCGTTAGGGCCGAACATGCTTTGAAGTTACTTTTTTTGTGAACATTTAATGTCACTGATTTTCTGTAACTCGTTCACGTAATAACATTAATAACACATAATATCATTAGCTGCTCTGCGGCAGGCAACAAACAAACAGTTGTGTGTGCGACGGTACTACCGTTAGGGCCGAACATTCTTTGAAGTTACATTTTTTGTGATCATCTAATGTCACTGATTTTCTGTAACTCGTTCACGTAATAACATTAATAACACATAATATCATTAGCTGCTCTGCGGCAGGCAACAAACAAACAGTTGTGTGTGCGACGGTACTACCGTTAGGGCCGAACATTCTTTGAAGTTACTTTTTTTGTGAACATTTAATGTCACTGATTTTCTGTAACTCGTTCACGTAATAACATTAATAACACATAATATCATTAGCTGCTCTGCGGCAGGCAACAAACAAACAGTTGTGTGTGCGACGGTACTACCGTTAGGGCCGAACATGCTTTGAAGTTACTTTTTTTGTGAACATCTAATGTCACTGATTTTCTGTAACTCGTTCACGTAATAACATTAATAACACATAATATCATTAGCTGCTCTGCGGCAGGCAACAAACAAACAGTTGTGTGTGCGACGGTACTACCGTTAGGGCCGAACATGCTTTGAAGTTACTTTTTTTGCGAACATCTAATGTCACTGATTTTCTGTAACTCGTTCACGTAATAACATTAATAACACATAATATCATTAGCTGCTCTGCGGCAGGCAACAAACAAACAGTTGTGTGTGCGACGGTACTACCGTTAGGGCCGAACATTCTTTGAAGTTACTTTTTGTGAACATCTAATGTCACTGATTTTCTGTAACTCGTTCACGTAATAACATTAATAACACATAATATCATTAGCTGCTCTGCGGCAGGCAACAAACAAACAGTTATTGTGCGACGGTACTACCGTTAGGGCCGAACATTCTTTGAAGTTACTTTTTTGTGATCATCTAATGTCACTGATTTTCTGTAACTCGTTCACGTAATAACATTAATAACACATAATATCATTAGCTGCTCTGCGGCAGGCAACAAACAAACAGTTGTGTGTGCGACGGTACTACCGTTAGGGCCGAACATTCTTTGAAGTTACTTTTTGTGAACATCTAATGTCACTGATTTTCTGTAACTCGTTCACGTAATAACATTAATAACACATAATATCATTAGCTGCTCTGCGGCAGGCAACAAACAAACAGTTGTGTGTGCGACGGTACTACCGTTAGGGCCGAACATTCTTTGAAGTTACATTTTTTGTGATCATCTAATGTCACTGATTTTCTGTAACTCGTTCACGTAATAACATTAATAACACATAATATCATTAGCTGCTCTGCGGCAGGCAACAAACAAACAGTTGTGTGTGCGGCGGTACTACCGTTAGGGCCGAACATTCTTTGAAGTTACTTTTTTGTGAACATCTAATGTCACTGATTTTCTGTAACTCGTTCACGTAATAACATTAATAACACATAATATCATTAGCTGCTCTGCGGCAGGCAACAAACAAACAGTTATGTGTGCGACGGTACTACCGTTAGTCGAACATCTTTGAAGTTACTTTTTACTTTTTGTGAACATTTAATGTCACTGATTTTCTGTAACTCGTTCACGTAATAACATTAATAACACATAATATCATTAGCTGCTCTGCGGCAGGCAACAAACAAACAGTTGTGTGCGACGGTACTACCGTTAGGGCCGAACATGCTTTGAAGTTACTTTTTTGTGAACATCTAATGTCACTGATTTTCTGTAACTCGTTCACGTAATAACATTAATAACACATAATATCATTAGCTGCTCTGCGGCAGGCAACAAACAAACAGTTGTGTGTGCGACGGTACTACCGTTAGGGCCGAACATGCTTTGAAGTTACTTTTTTGCGAACATCTAATGTCACTGATTTTCTGTAACTCGTTCACGTAATAACATTAATAACACATAATATCATTAGCTGCTCTGCGGCAGGCAACAAACAAACAGTTGTGTGTGCGACGGTACTACCGTTAGGGCCGAACATTCTTTGAAGTTACTTTTTTTGTGAACATTTAATGTCACTGATTTTCTGTAACTCGTTCACGTAATAACATTAATAACACATAATATCATTAGCTGCTCTGCGGCAGGCAACAAACAAACAGTTGTGTGTGCGACGGTACTACCGTTAGGGCCGAACATTCTTTGAAGTTACTTTTTTTGTGAACATTTAATGTCACTGATTTTCTGTAACTCGTTCACGTAATAACATTAATAACACATAATATCATTAGCTGCTCTGCGGCAGGCAACAAACAAACAGTTACGGTACTACCGTTAGGGCCGAACATTCTTTGAAGTTACTTTTTTTGTGAACATTTAATGTCACTGATTTTCTGTAACTCGTTCACGTAATAACATTAATAACACATAATATCATTAGCTGCTCTGCGGCAGGCAACAAACAAACAGTTGTGTGTGCGACGGTACTACCGTTAGGGCCGAACATGCTTTGAAGTTACTTTTTGCGAACATCTAATGTCACTGATTTTCTGTGACTCGTTTACGTATTTTTAACCGATTTTTATTTAAACGCCCATTAGAATTTGTCTCGTCAGACACTCGTGGCTGGCTGAGACATCTTGTCTCGAGTCATTGCATGGTGTAACAGACAAAAATGTTTATTTCACTTAAGAATTTATTTCTCAGATTTTTTTACAAATTATCCTCTTCTGCCAGTGAGGTGCTACCGTCGTTGTTCTTCAACTGTAGACCGCCTCCGTAGTCTAGTGGATAGAGGTCCTGCCCGGATAGAGCGGAAAATCGGTGGTTCGAACCCCAACCGTATCATACTAAAATAGGTTATACCCAGGTACTTGATGTTTCCCAGCTTGGTGTTCGGCATTGCAGTGTGGTATATATGTGTGAAACATCACGGTATCTCAGTGGGCTATTACTATAAAACCAGCATGAGCCTAGGGAAGTACAAGCAGCCACACAAACAGAAGCACACGCGCACACACATGCGTGCCAAAAAAGGTGCAAGTTTCCTGAACGCGACGTTGTACCACATTTGCCCTCATCTTGCCCAATCTCGACTACTGTCATACGCTTATATAACAGTTGGACACTGATTAAATGTCTATGACCCATCATATGAAAGTTTTAAACGTAGAGTTCGCGCAAATGTCATCGGTCTTCTGTCTCTGAAGATTTCATTCCTCATCGCTCCGTGTTCCTGCAATCTCCTTCTCTCATCCTCGCGTTGAAATACACAGCAACAGCATCGTAGTAGTAAGACGGGCTGATCCAGAAGCAGTCACTCTCTTCCACTTCACTGAAAAATATATACAGATGCATATCAAGGATATCGTTCGGAATGTGTTGGAAAAAGGCCGTTGGTGTGATGAAAAGCATAAACTCATAAATATCATCATGGTGGCTCTGTGCTTTCGATAGTCGACGGGATTTTGAACGTACCACCGACATTTACAAGATGGAATAATTACGAGCTTAGGCACGACCTCTAGCATCGTCAACAAGAAAACAGATCAGGACATCTCTTTTCTGTCATTTTCAAATACTCTTACTTACCTTACGGAATTCTCGACAAAAGCGACCTTCATCTTGCCTTCGTTTTTGACGGTCACCTTGGCTGGTAGGTAGCACGAGTCCAGGGGAGCCAGGACATATCCGTCTCTCTGTATCTCTCTGTAAGGAGTTAGGGAGCCAAACAGGTGCCTCACGTCCACTATACTGCTGTTAGAGCGACCCTGCATTGGTGTCCAGGTGACCTTGTATTGGTGACCATTTACACATTCGGATACGGTACCTGATGGTGAAAAGAGATGGTTTAAGTAAGTGTGAGCTGTGTCTAGGAACGTCAGGCGAACTGGGCGAAAGTGGTATTTGAAGTCCTATGATTTGCTTCCACTCCAAGAGCGTAAACGAGTGAGATTGTTGGATTGTTTGTTTGTTCTTTAACGGCGCACTCAGCAATGTTCCAGCTATGTGGAGGTGGTTTGTAAATAATCGAGTCTGCGCCAGACAATCAAGATCATAAGCATCAATCTGAGCAAATGGGATACGATGACATGTGTCACCCTAGTCAGCGAGCCTGGCCACCCGATCCCGTTAGTTGCCTTTAGCTGGAATATTACGGCGTTAAACAACAAACCAACCAACCAACCAAATTTGAAACCTACCAAACTCGTACGTGCCAGACGGAATCCTTGCTATAACCGGCTCTCCAAGCCATTGCTCTCTCATCTTAGCAATGAACGTGACATCGCGGTCATATTTCCATTTAGTCAGAGGGGCAAAGTCGTAAGTCCATTCCGTCGTTTTCCCGTCATACAGTATGACCTTGACCTTGCCTTTCTCTTTCGCCACCACCTCTCCTGGGGCATAACTGAAGGCAAATCTTGGGTGTTGAGTCACAACCTGGGACAGAACAGCAGAACAAACTGTGACTATTGAATACCCAATAAAGATGGTAACATTCTGATATCTAATTACAAACCAAAATGTTCAAACAAAAAGACAAATATTGCGTGGTTTTCCAGACAAAAACAATGACCCTCTCAATATTATTATCATCATCTATAAAAACCATTTTTGGAAGCAGATTCAAAAACAGTGTGCCACCTTTTCATGTTCTCCAGAATGAACCTAGACACTACTATATCATCACTAAGCGTTCTTCTCTAATGGAGTGCAATATCATTTATAAGTTTTGGTCTTTATGTCATGGATTGTTTATAAAATTTCTAAATCGTTTTTGTAACATGATTCTAACCTGATTGTCCTTTTGAAGTCTGTAAAATGTGTTTTTAAAACAATAAAAAATATAGAAATAATGTTCGATCTCGACCCTTATTTTGTAATTTGTGAAACTTCACTTGTATTAAAATACTAAAACAAATAATGACAAACTGAGGAAAGCGATGTTCAGCCAGAGTAGAATGATAGAGAGATGGACAGACAAACACAGAGACGGAAAGAGAGGGAGAGAGACAGGGAGAGACGCATGCATAGGTACAAACATTTTAGCCAGCCTCACCTTTTGGCCAATGGTGACTTGTGACTTCCGGTCCGAGTCGCTGATAATGTCCTCCCGCCACACTTGTTCCTGGTGACAATAGCCGTCGGTGATGATGTACATGTAGTCAGTGCAGTCCCTGGACACTGTCCCTGAAGACGTAGGGCATTGTGATCATGGCTGACGACAAGTTGGGAGACATCGTATTGCAATGGTAAAGGAACTATTGTGTACTATTGTCAATACCTTCACCTTCCCGTAACACAGCTGCTTTTGTATTATCTGGCATACTAACAAAACCCAACATGTTCTCAGCTCAGAGACAAGGATATAATTGGCCCCAGAATGAGTGAGTGAGTGAGTTGGGTTTTACGCCGCACTCAGCAATATTCCACCTATATGGCGGTCTGTAAATAATCAAGTCTGGACCAGACAATCCAGTGATCAACAGCATGAGCATCAATCTACGCAGTTGGGAATCGATGACATGTGTCAACCAAGTCAGCGAGCCTGACCCCCCGATCCCGTTAGTCGCGTCTTACGACAAGCATGGGGCAATGAAGATTAATTCTCGGTTCTTCACGGGTCAGTTGGCCCCAGAAAGCAATGTTCGTTGTAACATCGGATGACTTGACTGTCGTCCTCGACCGTTGTTCATAATATCAATCACTTGATTGAGTGGTCCTGAACAGGTCACAGTCATATTGCTGCCATAATGCGGCGGTAGCTCACGCATCGGTTCAGCAGAAAGGGAGTTCAACTGGTTGTAGTTTTTAGAATAAAAACAAATTGTTACCAATTGTAAGTGACAGTTTCACATTTTGCTACAAGTGAGTCTACGTTTTAACTACTTAGCTACCCCAACGCCAGTCAAGACTGTGGCTTCATACCATATGTGTGAAAAATATGAGGTGTAGTAGGTGTAATCTAGCCTGCTAGTGTCATGTAACCTACATACCTGCATGGGGCGGTGGGGTAGCCTAATGGTTAAAGCGTTGGCTCGTGACGCTAAAGACCCGGGTTCGAATCCCCACATGGGTACAATGTGTGAAGCCCATTTCTGGTGTCCCCCGCCGTGATGTTGCTGGAATATTGCTAAAAGCGGCGTAAAACCAAACTCAGTCAGTCAGTCAGTGCATACCTGAATAGTACCATCCGTCATCCGTGGACCTGAACAGGACCTCTGACCCCTCTTCCACCACCGGTAACCGCGCCCGCAGCTCCAACGTCCCCAGCGTACCTGTTAGACGAGACGGAATAGGGCTATACTAAATAGAGTATACTACACGAGGTCTCATTACATACGAATTCGTATGTTATGAGACCGAGTGTGGTATTTTATTTATTACCCCACGTTCTATAAATTGACGAAATAGCGTATTTTTGTTATTTTTATTGTTTCAAACCGAAACCGGTTTCACAAAGAGGTTGCGGAAGAATGTTGTTCTGTAGTACACTTTTGCATGACGTCACATTGTAATGACGTCACCACGCCTTGCTCGTCTGCCCCCTTTGTAACCGACGTCACGATGTATGTCAGTTGTCATCGCCTCGTACAGCCTCCTACATTAAACTACTCCGTAGCACCCCGTCTCTTAGTTTGCAGTTGCTTCATTCGGCTAACATCACTAGTGGAAACTTTGCGTTTATGTTTTCCGACGCATATAATGCCTCAGTTCGACTCATAATTAAAGAGCGCGAGGCAACGTTCGGAATGTTTACATTTCCACAATGCATATAAGTTGTAGAATGAATGAATTCACGTATAAAAAAAGTAGTTCCGTCACAACGTGACCTAATTGAGAGGTCATCGGTTATCCAATCAAATCGTTAGAATCTCAGGTCAAGTCGTTACCACACAGGTCAACGCGATACGACACTCGTTTGACGTACGAGATAAGTATGCACCTACCAATACGTTGACCACGTGGGTAATAAATGTTTTTCTTGCGCTCCACCAAGCAATAGTTCCCATGTGAACAATTGACATTGGGTACGCCCAGTAAAACCAGCCGACTAACCCTCCGTCCACCATCTTCCAAGACAAGTGCACTTCGTGTATATAAGTGTGTGCAACCAAGGTTGAAGTTACTGTTAGACAGTGTTAATATAGGCCACCCAAACAATTCCTCAGTCACCCTTCCCAAAATTACCTGTCCAATACGGAATGGAACATTCAATACTCTATTGGCATAGGTCACTTTGGGACAATAGAATGTCACGTGGGATGTTAGGAAAATCTAACAATTCATTACTTGCAAAAAAGGCCATATAGCTGGAATATGCTAAGTGCTTCGTCAAACAACAAGCCAAAACTAAATAAACAACAAACTAAACTAAGTTTGATGTCTTTTAGCGGTATTTGGAAGTTGTTATAGATGACCAATATATTTTATGGATTTAAGCATATTTTTCGTGTGGGTAAGAATAAGGAAGCTTAAATCCATAAAATATCTTGGTAAACTAGTTGAGGTGAGGTGAAATTGGGTTTAACGTCGTGCTGGAGAATATTTCGCCCATATGACGACGTGCATGCGTGTGTATGTGTATGTGCGGCTGCTTGTACTAGCCCAGACTTAAGCTGGTTTTATAGTGCTAGCCCACTGAGATACCATGCCGCAGTGAAGCATGAATACCCCACTCAGACACATTATACTGACTCCGAGCCGACCAGTCCTTGTTGTACCCATTAATGCCGAGCGCCAGGCAGGGACCAACAAGTACCAGTATGACGCGGCCGGGGATCGAACCCGCGACCTTCCGCTCTCCGGGAGGACGCTCTAACTACTACACCACGGAGGCGGTCTCTTGGTAAACTCAGTATGCCTATAAAATTCTGTATCATGATATTGTGGGTTTTATATTTCAGTGTGGCAATGGATGTCTGTATCAAGGTTGGCGGAATGGACCTGGTCATCTTGCAACCAGTCATGACATGACATAGTTGTCATGGGGACAAGCAGTCACCGCAATGTTGCGTTACTATCAGAAAGGAGATTAGTACTGGTGGTTGCCTGTAACCTGCAATTGTATTCAGAACCGACAGCACAGTTTTCTCAATCATTCTACCCGTGAAGATCCGGGTTAGAATTGGTCTTCAACAACCCATCCATGTGTAAAAGGCGACAAACGGGATGGGGTGGTCAGGCTCGCTGACTTGCTTGACACATGTCATCGTATCCCGGTTGCGTAGATCGATACTCGTGTTGTTGATCACTGGATTGTCTGGTCCAGACCGCCGCCATATAGCTGGAATATTACTGAGTGCAGCGTTCAACAACAAACCAACCAACCAATCTCAATCCTTCTGACTTGAAACATCTGATTAAACAGCTAGGATTGTTCATTTTTTCATTGTAGAATCGGGGCGGTAGGGTAGCCTAATGGGGTAGCCTAAAGCGTCAGCCCGTCATGCTGAAGACCCGGGTTCGATTCCCCACATGGGTACAATGTGTGGCGCCCATTTCTGGTGTCCCCCGCCGCGATATTGCTGGAATATTGCTAAAAGCGGGGTAAAACCAAACTCACTCACTCACTCATTGTAGAATTTGTGTTTACCATATTCCGGCGGTGGTCTGAGATCTTCTTTCTGACGTTTGAGCTCGGTCTTCGGAGCTATAACCGTGTTTCCCAGCATCTGGGAAATGGTAATCACTTTGTTATACCGTCAAACGTAGGAGTCGACTAATATTATGACAGGGCGTTAAAATTTCAACCGGTTTTGTTATTCACAGTTTGGCGTGGAATATTATCACTAACTCACTCACACACAAGTTTTAAGGAGCATAACCTACGGATAACATATTATTACAGCTATAGTAAATGTGATGTAATATGGCGATGGTACGGGGATAAAGGACATGAAGCACATATAGCACAGGTGCTCACAGTCACTAGGCAAGTGACTTTGTTTGAAATATGTCTCTTTTCACCAAGCAGTAAAATGGGTACCCGGAAGGATGGCATGGTAATGTCATTGTTACCCGTCTAGCTCCTGTCAAGTCAGCTTGGGTTTGTATTCCATTGACCACTAAGAGTATAGAATTCGAGTACACACTACCGATTCATTGTAATAAAAAATGCTGGTGCTAAGATAATGCTCCGCGTGCATCGAGGCTTGCGCAATGAATGTAAGCACATTATATATTTCTACGATTTTAACTGATTATTATAATTATCTTAAATAGACATTAGAGGAAAATAGTTTTGATGCAGACACCCACCGACAAAGATAAAATCCGGCTTGGAACAAAATATTTTGCATTTATTTAACGAATTATCGTGCCACCTCAGCAAGTTGTTTAGCACAATCATGTGTCGAATTCAAAGAATGTAATTAGATAACTCACTTGAACATGTTGCCTAGTGTGCGGTCTCCGTGGACTGTACCCATTGAAGGGAAAATAGATGTTTGCGTCAGATACGAAGTTCTGTTTGACGGTAGCGATGTTTCGTTGACGTGGCGTGATGTGACCTGCACGTTGACCTTGACCCGGAACTGTGCTCGTGACACAATGTCTTCCACTTTCCAGGTCACAACGCTGACAGAAACACCGACAAATGACTTTGTTGCAGCATCTGGCATCGCCTACCCTTTGAAGCATCCCACCACCACACAATTTGCAATTATCATTGGCTTCACGTATTGGCTTTGCAAAGGATACCTTAGGGCAATAATTGGAGAAGAAACTGCTTTCTGACTTGCGCAGAGCTACGCGCAAGCGTAAAGGAGTTCCTTGTGTTAATTTCGGCAGCCTTCCATCAACCGTAGCACGGGTAGAATCCTTCCTGTTACTCTTTTGAGGCAGCAATTTGATGTCGACTTTCCTTGCAAGACTGCTAAAGACGGGTTCCAATAGTGCTGTAATCCCATGATATGAAGACTGCACTTCGGGAGTTGTGATTCCACGTCGATGGTGTTGGTGGCGTTGACGCGGTGTACAGGTCTTTGCAGAACGTATACGTGGTAGATTTGCCACAATTCCTTGCAAGTTTGCCGTGAACTTTCGCCGGTTCGTATCAGTGGTTTGTTTTGCTCTACTAAGGAGAAAACTTCTAGTGTCTAAAACAACCCGTTGGTCACCGGCCATATTAGTTTTCGTATTGGAATAGTTTCTGCGAATGAAAAGCGACAAAGAAGACGACAAGGCTTCCACCAGGCGGCAAACGATGGCTTCGTTTTTCAAACAAACAAAACAACAAGACCGTTTCCAAAGTCATAACAAATTTCAGCTGAAAGCGGAATCCATTATAGTATTACCATTCCGACTAAAACATGGTCATGCGTCAATGAACCACTATCAAACTGTGATATCACGAATTGACCTCTTATAGGTCAGCATAAACTTCAGGTAAATGATTCATTTCCAGATAGCTTCTGTCAGTGGAACACCGACACGGATCCTTTTCGTTTCTTAGAAGCCCTCTGTAGTTAAAGTCACAAAACCCATTCGCTAGCGTTCACGCTGCAGTCAAGGATTTAAATGACTGTAATCGTAAAGTGGAACATATTTGGATTGCGTGTGGAGACGTCCTACAGTGGTAATAAAAGTACGTGTACTGCGACCCATTCAGTTGCATTCACCCCGTTAATCTACCCGGGAGGTGACCTCGAATATTTCTTTACGAACACGTGACAGTTTGTTGAAATCCTGGTCTCTCTTATCAACGGTTACCCGTGAAGGTCCGGGTTAGAATGTACCTTCAGTAACCCATGCTTGTCTCCCCGTGAAGGTCCGGGTTAGAATGTACCTTCAGTAACCCATGCTTGTCTCCCCGTGAAGGTCCGGGTTAGAATGTACCTTCAGTAACCCATGCTTGTCGTAAGAGGCGACTAACGGGATCGGGTGGTCAGGCTCGTTGACTTGGTTGACACATGTCATCGGTTCCCAATTGCGCTCGATGCTCATGCTGTTGATCAATGGCTTGTCTGGTCCAGACTCGCTTATTTACAGACCACCGCCACATAGCTGGAATATTGCTGAGTGCGGCTTAAAACTAAACTCACTCACACATGGCTGTGTACGGAAATCTGTTAGGGACATAGTGCAACCACACTTCATCAAAATCTCGCGTGAGTATGTGAGTTTGTTTTTTCGCCGGTTTTAGCAATATTCCAGCAATATCATTGCGGGGGACACCAGAAATGGGCTTTACACATTGTACCCATGTGGGGAATCGAACCCGGGAGCTCGGCGCGACGAGCGAATGCTTTAACCACTTTGCTACCACACCGGTCCTCAAAATCCTGAGGACATGATATAATACCCATACAAAAACAATAATATCTGAAGGCCATTATCAAATACCCGTAATGTGAGCGCGTGCATGCGTTTGTGCGTGTGTGTGTTTGTTGTTGTTTTGTATCTGTGTGTGTGCCGCGCGTGCGTGCATGTGTGTGGTGCTGTTTATCTGAAATTCACAGAGGCCTTGGTCATGTCGTAGGGAGTGAAGAGTCGGGAGTAAATACGCCATATTGAATTCTCATTTGAGAAGGTCCCCGATGTCGGTCAGCAGGTACACTATCCAATGAGAGGCGAAGAATACCAGCTGTTACTTCCCGGTTGTTGCGTTGAATTGTATAGCTTAGTTGATTGTATAGCTTGTGTGTGGACCTTGATCTGTGAGCGGGCGTTTATACCGTAGATTACTCAGTGTCAGTTTCTAGTAGACATGTTCATTCTGGATTATGGGTAGTGAGTGCAAAGCCCGAAGTGACGCACCGCACTCTTTCATGAAACAAACGAGCGTGTGTGTATCTGAGGTTTGATCTAACGATCAACGGATCCTGCCATGCTAAGGGGCGCAGATCAGCACAAGCATTTGCTGAACCAAAATACTGAGCAATTTATGCGTTTGGAATAAAATAGAACAAGCATTATCACAAAGGTGACATAATCCCCCGCCGCAAATTATCAAATCAAACTTAAAAAGTAATGAAAGCGAAGGTCGTAGTTTAAGATGAAGTTAAATGTCAACAAAAACATGACCAGTCATCCTCTCTTGATATCTTGCTCTGTAGTTGTTCAAACGCACAAATATTTTCAAGACTCACTTTGACTTTGACATGAATGTCTTAGTGTATGAAATATGCAAAATTAGTAATAAAGAAATTGCTTATTGAAAAACATTCAAGGGAAGTCTTGAAAGTCTATGAAGAAAATCCAGTCAATGGTTCTTGAGGTATCTCACTGACAAGCTTAACATGAAGCTTCACATGCTAAAATCTTCACAGTGTCGCCATGACGTGAGGGTTACCAAAATCGACTGGGCCCTGTGCTTTCCTTAGATAAAGCTTGGTGTTGAATATGAAGACATTCCAGTGACTGGTTCTTGAGATATCTCGCTGACAGGCTCGACATGCATGTTAACATGCTGAAATCTTCAAAGTGTCGCTGTGACCTTGAACATTAAGTGAAGGTCACCAAAATCGACCGAGGCTCTGCGCCTTCCCTAGATAAAGCTTGGTGTTGAATATTTAGAAATTCCAGTCAACGGTTCTTGAGATATCTCGCTGACAATCTCAACAAGCTCAAGCCTAATACTTTATATCCCCCGCTTCGCGATAAACGCGCGGCGGGGGATAATAATAGGATAAGAGTGAGGCGGAGGCTTACAATTTCAAATTTGGTTTGGATCCGATATATAAGTTTATGTTCGCGGCCCGGTATGCATTTTCGCGTTGTAAGTGTATACATGCCTACGCTTGTGTGTACTGTAAAATGTCCACTAAGTTTCACCCATGTTGGGACATGTTGTCGGGAGTTACGTCCCTTAGGACAGAATCAACACAATGATCATGTGTTCGAATCTGCCTATGATTATTGTTGTTTTTTTATTCAGCAGCAACTGCTACAGGTTTAAGGAATGCATTATCGTTGGTCAGGATTGCTGACTTGGTTGATGCATGGCATCGCATCACAATTGTCTATATCGATGTTCGTGATGACTGTCACTTGGAATGTCTGTCTAGTCCCGATTATTTACACAAATGCGTTATATAGCAGGGGGGTTACTGAGTGCAACATTATAATAATAATAATAATAATAGGCCATTTATATAGCGCCTTTCCACGTCACAGGGATATGCTCAAAGCGCTTCCTGAGCTCAAGTTAAAACTATATACAGTTGGCAGGTACGGATGATTGGAAGTCACTTGTAGCGAAGAAATAGATGAGTCTTTAGTCGTGTTTTGAATGTACTTAGGGAAGGAGATGATTTTAACTCGATAGGGAGAGAGTTCCACAGAGAAGCTGCTGCATATGAAAAGGTCCTTGAGCCAAATGATTTGAGATTGTAGCTCGGGACAGCAAGTAACAGTTGTTGTGATGAGCGCAGAGTTCTTTCTGGAGAGTAATATGAAAGCGTATTAATCCTACATTTCAAACACAATCATCATCTTCCTAGATGATACCTTCATCTTGGTTGAAAATACTTTGATCAACATAGAAGGTGCTTTCATCACCGTAGACAGTTCTCATTTCTCCGTAGATGATACGTATACAATGTATGTATCCATATGATATTATAATTTACTTAGAAGGTATTATTTACTATCGAATTATCAATTTATATCGTAACCATATTTTCTCTATTGATCGACAACAGTTCCGTGACTGTTTCGTGTAACCTTGAACAAATTGCTCAGTTAAATAGGACGATTTTATGGAATCCTGGAAGGGACATTGTCGCGTTGTCGCATTGCCGCTTGTCGCTCTTTGGAGGAATAGAAAAATATTATTCAAAACGCGACACGCGACATCGCGACAATGCGACAAATAGGCGAAATGTCGCGTTGTCGCGATGTCGCGTGTCGCGTTTTGGTGTATTTTGCCTCACTTTTCTTGTTTTTGAGAGGGCGACAATGCGACATAGCGACAAATTCCCTTCTCGGATTCCATACGATTTGTATGACTTTCAAACATGTTATGTGTTTTTAAAAGCACTATCTGAACAATCAATAAAGTAACTTTTCATTTAGTTAAGTTCAGGTTATGTTAAAGTTGCGACTCGCTAGACAATATCGAGGTCTAAGTTACGATACGCACGATCATAATGTGCCATATGGAGATGAAGAAGAATCTTCTACGGGGTGAAAATATCGTCTGGGTGGTTGTAAGTATCGTCTATGTCGGGAAGTAAATATCTTCTACGTAGATGTAATAATCATATACGTAGATAAAAACAATGTGGCACGAAAACAAGTCCATATTGAACCTGAAACAAACTGACATTGTCTGGGTCAAACAATCGGAGCAATCGAAGTATCGAGCCTGGAGCAAGTGTACTTGTTCCTTTCTTTTCTTAAAGGAACAATGTTACGCTTTTTCGACAATATTTTAACCTATATTTTATATAAGGGGCATATACGCTCACTTAAGCTTCCTATTGATGCAATAAAAGATTTGTTATCCCTTACGACTTGCCTGAAATCGATAATTGAAACATCGAGGCGAACAGCTTCCAAACAGAATGTAAACAAAACTGTCGGTGTTCGCCGAACTGGTTTCAATCATGTGCGTTGGATATTCGTAAAGATAGTCGTAAAAAGGGACATAACTCTATGGGGTTCGCTTGAAAAATGTTCGGCCGGTATAATAAGTCGATTTAATGAAACGTTGTATTAATTCATTCGAACTTTTTAGTTTAATACTGTAATCTAAATACGTAATTGTTTTAAAAATATATTACATGGTAGCTTCCCTGAGGGCTACGAGAATGCATTATGTATTTTTAGAGAAATGTGGTGTGGCATTGTGCCTTTAAACATGATCTTTTGTCAAAGGAAAATGCACACGTTGGTGTTACACCATATTGGTAAGGTAGCGATAATGTGTTCGACTGAACGCTGTTTTGGAAGGTAGCGATATACGGGCGAATGTGAGTGTTGGTTGTTGTTGTTTTTTAACTTAATAATGTACTTGTTGACGTGAGTGTTGCCTTGGCAAGGTAAAGATGTACGTGCTGAAATAAATGCTGTCTAGACAGTCAGTCAATGAGTGTGGTCTTACACACTGTACCAATGTGGGGAATCGTCTCCGGCGTACCTCCACCGCCCCTGACTTGACAAGGTTGTGTTGTACATGCTGATGTCAGTGTACGGGCTGATGTGAAGGTTGTTTGGGCAACTTAGTGATGTACGTCTTTGACATAAGAGTGAGTGAGTGAGTATGGTTTTACGCCGCTTTTAGCAATATTCCAGCAATATCACGGCGGGGGACACCAGAAATGGGCTTCACATATTGTACCCATGTGGGGAATCGAAACCGGGTCTTCGGCGTGACGAGCCAACGCTTTAACCACTAGGCTGCCCCACCGCCCCTCTTTGACATAAGAGGGAAGGAGAGTGAGTGAGTATGGTTTTACGCCGCCTTTAGCAATATTCCAGCAATATCACGGCGGGGGACACCAGAGTAAGTGAGTGAGTGAGTATGGTTTTATGCCTCTTTTAGCAATATTCCACAAAATCACGGCGGGGGACACCAGAAATGGCTTCACATGAGGGAAGGAGAGAGAGGGGTACACAAAGTACTTGGTCCAGACTACCATTTATGTGGAGGTGACGAGTGGATTAAATCTGTGGTTTTGTGTGTGGGCGATTAGGTACCTCACTCTGAGAGTGTGGGTTCGAATTCCGGATGGGACTCAACTACAATTCAAAAAACGTATTAGAATATGTATCTTAACTGAGAAAGCGTACCCGTTAAATTTGACCACATTCTAAAAAGAGTTATGTATTCAAACTCGTTGCTTCGCTCCAGCAAAATATCACCCGTATTACATTTCTTTACAAATTTTACCCTGTGCTGACGTGACGTGATCCCGTCCTTTGGTCAACGAATGTCGAACACCTCTGTGGTACAGTTTATAGATCGTCTGCATGAATGGTCGGTATAGTTCGATTCCCGGTAGCGCCAGATTAAAAATATGTTATATTTATGGTTTCCCTGCCTGGCTTTTGGTATTAAGGGGATACAAGTGCTGAACGGCACAAAGTCAGTTTACTGTGTTGGAGTGAGTATCAATGTTAAACTGAGGCATAGTATCTCAGTATGCTAGCAGTAATAACACTGCCCGTAGTCCAGACAGCCTTTACAAATACACGTGATGTGTGTGCATGTGTGTGGCTTTCCCACCGGGACAGATCCTATGGGCTTCAATGGCAAGAAAGTGGTGTGTATACCTGAGTGAGCGAGCTGAGTGAGTGTGCTTTTAGCAGTATTCCAGCAATATCACTAGGGACACCAGAAATGGGCTTCACACATTGCAACCATGTTGGGAATCGAAACCTTGTCTTCGGCATGACGAGCGAACCCTTTAACCACTAGGCTACCACACCGCCCCTTACCCGGTAGGATATCCTCTCACAAACTTTGTATAGTAAGTACGTGTTTTGTTGTCGCAGTCAGCCGATATACAATGCGGACAAAACACCGACGTAGAAGGGTTAGCGTAAGTGTTATAATATATATTTGAATGTAAGCAAGCGCTTGAATCTAGATCAGACCTAGATTTGAATACCGTACAAAACTCGATAGAAATGAAGCTTTAGCCACGGATTTGATAGGACGTTAATTGGCGTTGGAGTGAGTGTGTATGATCTTACGCCGCTATAAGCAATATTCCACCTATATCACGCCGGGACACCAGAAATATGGCTTCACACATTGCAACCATGTGGGGAATCGAACTCGGGTCTTTGGCGTCACGAGCGAAGGCATTTATCTCTCGTTGGAGTTGGACATGTCAGATATAGTAAGCATGCTTCAATCACAACTTTCTTATTTCTCGTAGATGTTTTCCTATAACTCCTGTGTGCAGACATCTTGAAAACATCGACGTACATTAACCACCACGTACAAGAGGTGCAAACAAACACACCGTACGTTAACACTACAACATCCAGAGTCCTGGTCTTTTTCAAATCATTATCTGTCGTCGGCGTGGTGGTTGTTGAGGTAGTCTGCTGCTGCTGTGAAGTAGTAGAGAGGGCTGATGTAGAAACACTCCTTCTCATCGATTGTGGTGTGGTCATCCGGCCTGTGCAACACGGATACTAAATTAATTCAAGGTTTTAGAAGGTGTCCTTCTGTGAAAACTTCTGAAAAGAAAGCAATGGTTGTCTTTCATATAAATCTGATATTTCTAATCCTAATTTAAATTACTAATATGACGGGGTCGTGCTGACGTCAGGTTTCTCTTCTACCAATGCTGGGCGATGGGGTAGCCTAGTGGTTAAAGCGTTCGCTCGTCACGCCGAAGACCCGGGTTCGATTCCCCACATTGGTACAATGTGTGAAACCCATTTCTGGTGTCCCCCCGCCGTGATGTTGCTGGAATATTGCTAAAAGCGGCGTAAAACCAAACTCAGTCAGTCAGTCAGTCAGTCCAGGGCACTGTCTATTGTCTTAAGACAACACTGTTTAGTGTTACTTCTTTAAGAAGCATTTTGGAAGTTGTAAAGATGAAGGAACACCAAGAACTATGGATAGTCAACTTCTATCTTCTGTTTGGTGTTATTTCCATACGATGCTAGGAACCAGTATCTGCATCGATGTGGTTTTTTTCAGTAAATCTCATATCAAAGAAGCTGTTGTGGTATGACGGTGGTATACGCGAAGTGAAACCATTCCAGGTCCGTGATTCTACCCACAACCGAGAAATATGATGTAAAACGACATGTCCGTATTAATACACCGCGAGTTACCTCCCATGATATGTACACCTAAGTCCAGGCCATGGTGAATATTAAGAGAGTGGATGTAGGGGTTGGGGTGTGTTAGGGGTGGCGGGTGGTATCTGTTACAGAAGTTTCGTTGGCTCAAATCATACAAACTTATAGATGTATTATTATTCAAATTAATAAATTCCTAGAGATTCCCTGGCATTTGATTAGGCATGCAATTGTTTTCTTGTGTTTATGTTTTCGAAACCAGAAAATATAGGCACGCCCTCTAAATGACGAGTAGACTGTTTCCTTATTGGCTAATAAAAGAGTGGGATGGGCTTGTGCTGTATTCTTCTCGTCACTGATTCCGTTATAGGGAAACTAAATCACATAGATTCCCAGACAACCAGTTAATGCCTACTAATTACTAATGGGCATAGTAACAGCACCCCCGAGCGTCAAAGAACACAATAACACTTTAATTTAAACAGGCTCACTCAGCTGGCTCCAAGCAATAACAGACACCCTCACAACCCCTCCCCAAAAAAAAAATAAATAAATAAATAAAATAAATAAAATAAAATAAAACAAAATTAAAAATAAATAAAAATAACAATAAAAATAAATAAATAAATAATGGTCAGATTCATAATTTGAAAATATTAACATTTTATATACAATAAAGGTCAACATATTAGATTTACTTTGCACAAGTTTAGACCAGTAACACAATATATAGTTTGTGACGTCAAAAAAGAATACGAACCCGATTCTCCGTATACAATTGTAGGGGAGTACTTTTTTGAACAGATAATAGCATTTTTAGAAAGCGTGATTGTGCAATTTCTAAAACAGATATTTTGTTAAGACCCCAGACTGAATAACCAAATATCAGTAGCACTAGGCACAAACTAAATGACAGTAAGTAATATTTAGAGAAAGGTGTGAGTGAGGGGATGGCATCGCATAGTGCATAAAGTTGCTAATAATAGCAACGTAAACGTGATCGGGCGGTCAGACTTGGTGGCTTCGTTTATCGATTTCAAGTACCGACTTTGTTGGGCATTGCTCATAAGATTAACCTAATGTTCGTTTATAACACTCGATTATCTTTATTTCGCGTGATTGGACATTATATTATTGACTGTGGTGTAATGAATAAAGAAAGAAAGAAAGAAAGAAAGAAGGAAAGAAAGAAAGAAGAAAGAAAGAAAGAAATAAATAAGAAAGAAAGAAAGAAAGAAAGAAAGAAAGAAAGAAAGAAGAAGAAAGAAAGAAAGAAAGAAAGAAAGAAAGAAAGAAAGAAAGAAAGAAAGAAAGAAAGAAAGAAAGAAAGAAGAAAGAAAGAAAGAAAGAAAGAAAGAAAGAAACAACTCCTCTGGTTACCTGTGTGAGCGGATCATCTTGATGGTGACAGTTACATTGGTGTTTTTCTCCACCACCACACCGGGCAGGTAACACAGAGGATTCTTTGGCCCGTCAGTCGTCACCGGTGCCAACACGTGGTCGTTCACCCGTAGTTTCCGCAATGGCGTCAGGCCCCCGAACACATGGATCGCCTCCACAACGGTTTCTGTCTTGTCCAGCCAGGTGATGACGTATTTGGTTAAACTCCCGCTTAACAATTCTTTAACTGTACCTGGGTGATATAAAATCACTCGTATTAGCTATTAGCACGAATGGCCAAATCACTGTGCAAAGTTATGTCCCTTAGGCGTACCAGAATCCTATGATGGTGGGTTTTATCACTGATTGTGTTAAGGGCTTATATGTGTTTGTTTGTTTAACGTCGCACTCACACAATATTCCAGCTGTATGGTCTGTAAAATAATCACGTCTGGACCAGACAATCAAGTGATCAACAGCATCAGCATCGATCGACGCAACTGGGATACGATGCCATAATGAGCATCAACATCATGGGAACCGATGACATGTGTCAACCAAGTCAGCTAGCCTGGCCACCCGATCCAGTTTGCACCTCATACGACAAGCATGGGTTACTGAAGATCAATTCTAACACTGATCTTTACGTGTCTAAAGCTCTTATAATTTAAACAGATATCATTTCATCAGTTTAACGACGATATAGATATGATCCAGACTGTATAGGAATATTTACTGATCAAATTAGTGAAAATATATCGGTGATGACACCAAGTGTTCGCGAAAACGGTAAGCATGTTCTGCTCTATCCTTAACAACCGGTTCTCACACAATTTGCATAATAGGTAAGCGTTAGTTTGTTGCATAAAGTCACACGACGGTGCCCCTGCCTTGACACTATACTACCGAGTCTTGACCAGACAGCGGACCAGATAGTCTGGTGACGCGGCAGTCCGTTTCCAGATTTAGTTGAAACTCAAACCGGCATGTGCTTTCGTCATGTTTTAATCTGTATTTAAACACTTTATAGTATGACGTTGTTAGAATTTCGTCCGAATGTATATAAAAAAACATTTCCATTTACATGAACAACAGTTTCACCTATGTGATATTCTCCTTTCTTGTGTTTTGCCAGAACTTCCATTGTTTCCCATTTCTTTGCTAACATTGTGATTATCTTTTCGTCGTAGGCACCCTTTTCCAAAGCTAAACAAGCGATGTAGTCTCTTTCCTGGGACACACTTATGGTCTTGGTCAGTCCGGCCAGGTGTACTCTCCATGCCTTGTCCTGCACCTCAATCACAGTGGCGGGACAGTAGCTGTTGGGGTACAAAGGAGTGCATCACCAGCACCTGCACAGAGAAAATAGTCTGAATAATTATTATCTAGATGAGACAGAAGTAATAGTCTGTAAAGAGTTTTTCAGTTTAGATGCAGAATCTGTTAACGTCAACAAAGCCACCTATAAATACACGAAGTGGTCTCAGTACATCAGCCATCAACGCTCAGATGTACCTAACGAGGTCTCAGGACATCAGCAAATAGAGGTACACCACGTGGTCCTTCTTTGGAAGACCTCAGCGATTAGAGGTACACCACGTGGTCCGTCTTTGGAATGGTGGTGGTGGTGGAATTGGGTTTAACGTCGTGCTTGAGAATATTTCATATGACGACCCGTCTTTGGAAGACATTAGCGATTAGAAGTACACCACGTGGTCCGTTTTTGGAAGACACCAGCGACTAGAGGTACACCACGTGATCATTCTTTGGACACCATCAGCGCCTAGAGCTATACCACGTGATCATTCTTTGGACGACATCAGTGCCTGGAGCTATACCGCGTGGAGCTACTTTGGACACCATCAGCGCCTAGAGCTACACCATGTGGCCCTTCTTTGGACGACATCGGTGCCAAGAGCTATACCACGTGGTCCTTCTTTGGAAACAATCAGCGGCTAGAGCTATACAATGTGGTCCTTCTTTGGACGACATCGGTGCCAAGAACTGCAAGGCATGGTCTTTCTTTGGACACCATCCCCGCCCAAAACATCGTGGTATCATCACATCATCAACACACAGACGTCAAAACGTGACCTTTGGACACCATTGCCTTCCAGAGTAACACGCAAGACCTTAATATGATCATCAGCAATACGTACGACAAGATTGAAACGATAGACATTTTCAACGGTCTATATCCAGGGAATCATATCGACATCGCAACTGGTCTAGGCCGCATTATAAGCGTAGAAACACTTCTTGCTCACCTTGCTACGCTTCCTGATTGCATCAACATGTCGGTCTGATTCACAGATGATGTCTTCCCGCCAGATCTTCTCTTGGAAGCCGTTGCAGTCAGTAATGATGTAGCTGAAGTCACAGCAGTCGTAGGTCACCTCGCCTGTGATAATATTCAGAATTACACGTGGAGAAGGGCTAGACGGATTAGGAAGGGTGCAAATGAGGTAAATGTGGCCGTGCTATATAAATATATCGTCGGTTTCGCTGTACATCAGCTTACAATTGTGTGTGACAAAGGAGTTGATGATCCAAGTACACGTTCTTGATTGATCGTATGAGGCGACGTATGGAACGGGCGGTCAGGCTCGACGACATGGTTGATAGTGTGCTAACGTAACCCAACACCGTAGACCGTCGTTCATTAATTATAATTCCTGTTTAGACCAAACTATCTTGCTCTCTTTAATTTACACAATTACTTCACTCAGCAATAATTTAGATTTATGACGGCAAGCTGTAAATAATGCAGTTAGGGCTAGACAAACTAGTAATCGATAGCAGGAACAATGTGCTATGAGCTGTAAGAGAATAAATATTTAAGTTAATGTAATTGTGGTCGATGCTCTGAAATGTTAGGGTGTTAACGTACCTTTGCTTCCTGTTGTAACATGTTAACGGTACGTGTTAAATGGATAGGATGTTAACGTACCTGTGCCACCTGTCGTTAGAGGGATAAGACGTTAACGTACCAGTGCTACCTTTTGTGAGAGGGATAAGATGTTAACGTACCTGTGCCACCTGCCGTTAGAGGGATAAGATGTTAACGTACCTGTGCCACCTGTCGTTAGAGGGATAAGACGTTAACGTACCAGTGCTACCTTTTGTGAGAGGGATCAGATGTTAACGTACCTGTGCCACGTTTTGTGAGAGGGATAAGATGTTAATGTACCTGTGCCACCTGCCGTTAGAGGGATAAGATGTTAACGTACCTGTGCTACCTTTTGTGAGTGGAACCAGATGTTAATGCACCTGGGCAAACTTTTTTTAGGAGGATAAGACGTTAACGTACCTGTGCTACCTTTTGTGAGTGGAATCAGATGTTAATCCACCTGGGCTACCTTTTTAAGAAGGATAACGTACCTGTTGTACCTTTTGTGAGAGGGATCAGATGTTAATGCACCTGGGCTACCTTTTTTAAGAAGGATAAGATGTTAACGTACCTGTGCCACCTGTTGTGAGAGGGATCGAGGTTAATGCACCTGGCTAACTTTTGTGAGAGGAATAAGATGTAAATGTACCTGGGCCACCTGTCGTTAGAGGGATAAGACGTTAACGTACCTGTGCCACCTGTTGTAAGAAGGATCGAGGTTAATGCACCTGGCTAACTTTTGTGAGAGGGATCAGATGTTAATATTGTACGTTGGGTAATATTTTAAGGTACCTGTGCTTCCTGTTGTAGGATGATAAATAGTTAACATACCTGTAGCTACAGGATGTGTGATTGTAAGATGTTAACGTACCTGTGCTACAGATTGTAAGAATTATAGATGTTAACAAACCTATACCACAGGTTGTGAGATGGTGAAATGATGCCATACCAAATCTGTTAGCTGTGAGGTTGTGAGATATAAACGTACCTGAATAGTACCATCCATCATCCGGGCTCTTGAAGAGAACGTTCTCGCCGATCTTCGCGATGGGTAAGAGCCTCCTCAGTCGTACCAACAACAGATCATCTTTAAGACAAAACCAAATTATATTCATCATAATCAACGAAATGGTCAAATTATTTTTATATGTTATTTGTTGCTAGTGTTATCGTAGCGATGTACGTTTGAAAAGTTCATACATGGTCATGGACACTACTATCAACACGCAAAAGAGAACTGTTTTTGAAGACAAGTTGTACACTGACGAGTGAAGAGTACGATTTCATTTTCATTTATATGTGAAAAGTATTTTTAATTAATAAATTCCATATTCTTAAGAAATATATATTACATACTAATGTTTGCAAAATATGGCAAACTATACTGTGTGTTCATCATTTTTGGTTTAATGAGAAAACATACTCATATTTTGTTACAAGTTGTTTACGCTTTCGCTGGATCACGATGAAGACCCGTTTTCGATTCCAAACATGCGTACATGTGTGAAGCCTAATTGATGTCCACAGCCATGAAAGTTCTAAAAGCGGTGTAAAACCAAACCCACTCACTAACTGTGGTCTATAATTTGCATATTACTGTGGTCTATAATTTGCATATTATCCACACGATATAATCAATGCAAATGCATGAGATGAGTAACCGGGAACTGATGAACAATGGGCATGTCCAAGGCGTGTTTAAATCTAATTCTTCTTTGAGTGGCATTTTAGAAGTTGGAACGTACAATACTGAACAAACTTTATGGATAACAACTTCTTTGATTTCGTGAGTGCGACGTTTCGATAGAGATTCTTCAATCGTTGTCAAGCAGGAATGTCGCATTCACGAAATAAAAGACGTTGTTGTCAATAAAGTTTGGGGGCGGTGGGGTAGCCAAGTGGTTAAAGCGTTAAAGACCCGGGTTCGAATCCCCACATGGGTACAATGTGTGAAGCCCATTTCTGGTGTCCCCGCCGTGATGTTGCTGGAATATTGCTAAAAGCGGCGTAAAACCAAACTCAGTCAGTCAATAAAGTTTGTTCGATATTGTGTTTAACTCTCCCCAGACAAACTACCACAGAGCACATTGTTGGAGGTGATAAACCTTGAATCATGATCAAGACGAATCTTGAGGAACTTAACCCTATTGTGTTATAGGTGATGGTAAAAACAGTGACCAACCTTTGGAGAATTCTTTCCTGAAATTGAATTACACTGAACTATTAATATAAACGTTCTTTCAGCCACGAATACTTCATATGCTTGGTTGGTTGTTTGGTTGGTTTGTTGTTTAACGCCGCACTCAGCAATATTCCAGCTACATGACAGCGGTCTGTAAATAATCGTGTCTGGACCAGACAATCCAGTGATCAACAACATGAGCATCGATCTACGCAATTGGGATACGATGGCATTTGTCAACCAAGTCAGCGAGCCTGACCACCCGATCCCGTTTGTGGCCTCTTACGACAAGCATGGGTTGCCGAAGACCAATTCTAACGCGGATCTTCACGGGTACTTTAAATGGATTCAAGTTTTATTTCAACTTATGATATGATTTCGACTTGTTTCACATCGTGAATAGGACAGATGTTCCTCAGGTGCTATAGCTAAAACAGATGGCTCGTCACTTTGAAAGGTATTGCGGTTTATCACGTCGTGTGTCTCTGATGATTGCGCTAATGAGCACGACAATGGTTTGATTGTTGTTACATGCAGCTTTTTACAGCTATATAACGGCGGTCAGTACATTATCAAGTCTTGTCGAGACAATCCGGAGATTGACACCATGAGCAAAAATCCACGCAGTTTGGAAACGATGACAAGCTATCAACAGAGTCATCAAGCCTGACCACTCTATCATTTGAATCGACCTTTCTGACAAGTATAGGTTGCAGAAGACACAAAAATCACGTGGATTGTGGATGAAAAGAGCTTTACATATGCATATGTACATCTTGAGAAATTGTTGAAATAACAGGAATCAACTTCATCACGTCTTTGAGACGCAAATTTAGTGGTATGTTGCAGCGACCTGGACTGATCAACACATGAATAATATGAAAAAAAGTTAAAAAAAGTACTAGGAACTAAAGTACTGTCGGAAATAGAAAAAAAACCTGTTTTTCACATTTATATCTACAATTTAGGTAGTTAATATTTGAAAGTGTGAAATATCTGTTAAAACTAATTCGGCCTAACTACAGTCGCAGTGGGAGGGAGATAGGAAACGTAAAAGGATTTTACTGAGGAGAGATTAGTGCAGAAATGAGCAATGCGGTCCAATGCGACTTATTCACAACAGACCATGGCTTTATGCAAATTAGTGTGCGATGATATTGTATTACAAAGGACACTTTTTAAATGATCATTTTGAAATTAGTCTTTGCTTCAATATAAACGATAGCAGACGTAAAAAATAATAAATTTAATACTGAAACTATTAAGGATGTAGCTACCATGACATCTCACTATCACTATAAAAAGAAACAGGTAGGAGGGATCGTCTCAAAAGCAAAACCAGGACGGGTGTCGCAGACGGTGGTTGGGGTCGGGCTGGGGAACTGAGATATTAGCTAAGATAAGAAAATCAATAGAGACATATTCAATACACATGAAAAAACATAAAATATCTTAGAGATGACCCCTTGTGTCTGTGGGCAGCACGTGCATTTCATGCCATGTGAGTCGACGATCCGTCGTCATACCTGGCTGATCGACCTAATTGCCATCTATTGTTTTCAGCAGCTATTCGTATTTTTTTTCTAAGTTTTGCCCGATTTCACGCGTAAACATGCTTTTCTGGATATCCTATTACGCATCCCTCTGAACGCCCAGTTAGGCCGATGTGGGTTATTTCGACATATGCTATTTGCAATTGTGTAAATTTTAGTGATACAGAGTAACAGCCTAAAAACAGTTTTTTCTATTTCCGACAGTACTTTAGTATTGCTTAAGTTACATACTCATCACGTCCTCGTAATGGATACAAGTCAATCCGTTTGACTTCTCTCTGAAACACGAAACACGAAGTATTACGTATAATAAACTACAAACAGATTCACCAGCTAATATAATATTATCGTTTCCAACATGTTAATTATAGTTCTATCTATATATAAATAATATACTGTATAATATTTGCACATGTATGAGATGCATAGTTTTCGCTTTCCAGCATGCTGTATATATCCTGTAAAACACATTATATATATATATATATACATATATCAACACTGTACACAAGCTTCCACTGTAAATTGTTCATTCCCATCATGTAATATTATGTTAAACTGTATTTCGGAGATGGCGACAATAGACAATTAGTGGTGCACTTATGCCTAATCCCGTTGCATTTTGGACTGTAAAATATGTTTAAACCAACTATATTTTAAACAATTTCTGCAGATTTTACCAACTGATTTTGGTTATGAAAAATACATTATCAAAATGCTGTATTTGTTTCTATCAGGTGCTCTGAAATTCGGCTTGAACTTCACAAAGGTCCCATCACAAATAACAGACAAGATATTTCATACAGTGAAAATTGACCCCATCTCATAAGACGCCAATTCGGTAAGAAGGTTTATAAGCGTCTGTTCACGGGTGATTAAGCTTCAAGGAATTTGCTAATCAAAGACTGCGAATTCAAACTTTTACAACTTCATACACCAAATAACAGCTTAAAGCAAATAAGCCGTGGCATGTGTGGAGCCCAGTTTTCTTCTCCCTAGTATAAGGAGGGTCTGGCTGTTTCATGAGTGCCCCAAGGGCCCCAGTGCCAAGGGCACGCGTATAAAATATATACATAAAACTGCTTTAGTTAATTTATATTTGCCACGTTAACTGGACATTATCTGCACATAATTCAACTATCTTTCAGCCATGTTCCCTTAATAACATCTTTAAAGTGGTTATAAAAGTGGTGGCACTGGAAACGGAAAAGAGTTGTGATATAGTGAAGAATGCATATGTGCAATAAATGAAACTTAACAGCATATTAGCTCTTGCTCACGCATAAACAATCTAATTACATAAAATGACTGTCGGATGGCTGGGGTGTACGTATGGGTTTTTTAATCATTAAATGTTTTTTTGCGATGTGTTACGTTCTACAACCTTTTCAGGGAATTTCAAGATACTAAGTTGAAATATCAAGCTTTGAAAGATGAAAGTTCATCTTACTATGTTTGAATTTCAGGATATGTAAGTCGACATTCCATGTTACTGTAATGTTTTAACACAACATGTACACAGTATAAATATGTTCCAATGTAGCGTATTTCAAGTTAGTATTTATAAAATTCAGTTCATTATACCAAGGAGACTATATAACGCTGTAGATTATCTAGTGAAGTGACAGTGGAAAATACTTGACAGTCTGTCGAATCTGAACCCTGAAATTGGCCAACACATGATGTTTATCTCCTAATTATACTGAAAATTCAACTTTGTGTGTATCGAAACATTTCAGCTCAATTTATTGAAATATGAACACAGTATCGTGAAATTTGAATTTAGTATCTAAATTTCAAGAAAAATAGTAACATACATTTAAACACAAATGCACAAAATAGATCTAACACCGTGACGGTAAACACAGCGAAAGGAAACACGTTGGTCTGAACACTATGTATTATATCAATAGGAACACTACGGTCTACAAATGGTTTGTTAATCTAGAGACTTCTTAATTCGGACGATTTGACTAGACTCGGAACAGCATGGAATTACTTAGTGCTCGCTATAAGCATTGAATACACGATTATCTTCAAAGTTCACATTGGAATATCCTGCCTATCATCTCCTCATATTCAGTTAACATACCACAAACAGTTTAATGAGATGAAAGAGACAAGCGATTAACTTGGGTGGTCGTCGGTTTTAACCAAGTGAAGACTTAAATATTACTTTTGTGTGAGCAGGTATGCAGCTTCTGTCAGACCAAAACTCCCGATGGACGTATATTTTGTGAAAATATTTTATTCAATATTTCTATCTACAGAAACAGTGACATGAATAACAAATCGGTAATTCAAAATTCGTCATTAAGACATTTACGGACCTGGGCCCCGTTTCACAAAGCTCTCGTAAGCCTAAGATCTCGTAACTTTTCTCGTAGCATTCGTACCTCCTATACTGTATCATATGAGGTACGAATGCTACGAGAAAAGTTACGAGATCTTAGGCTTACGAGAGCTTTGTGAAACGGGGCCCTGGTAGAGTCGAAAGTGCAAATTCAGTCAACTACGGTTATACCGAACCCAAAGGGACCACTAATTGAAGTATATTATGACTGTAGTCGTATTTAGAGTACTAAAACAGTTCGTTATATCCGTCAGTTCGTTATAAGCGTGTTCGTTATAAAGGTAATTTAATGCACCTCCAATTCAGTTGATCTTTAGCCTTCTGTAATTCCTGCATTCGCACTGTAACGTGGAGTTTAAGTGCCGTGCTCTGTATTTCAAATCTATATTCATACAACAGACGACTCTTGAAGGTCCCGGTTAGAATTGATCTTCAGTAACCCATGTTTGTCGTAAAAGGCGACTAACAGGATCATGTGGTCAGGCTCGCTGACTTGGTTGACACATGTCATCGTATCCCAATTGCGTAGGTTGATACTCATGGTGTTGATGACTGGGTTGTCTGGTCGAGACTCGATTATTTACAGACTGCCTTCATATAGCTGGACTATTGCTTAGTGCGGCGTTAAAACAAACAAACAAATGATACAATAGACAGTAAAATCTCCTTAGTCAGGGACTTCACTGCTTTCACTGTCATGAGGTATCGTTTAGAAGGAAGTGTACATGTCTGCTTCTGTTCATAACATTTCCTGCTGTTGCACTATTTCGTGAGCAAACCCCTATGAAGGTATATCCATACTAGTCCATAATACAAATGACACCATACTGGAAAAACTTCATGTCATCAGTGGTGTCTTCATCAAAGTATTATCTGCAACTCCTTATAAATATGTGCATATTAAGGGTAACATTTCGTATTCTTAAGCCTTTATATAAAGTTCTCCTGGATACTATTTAGCTTTTAAGGCATTGTTGCCAAAATCACACGAATTAAAAAAATAGCATGAGGACACTTCTCGTAAGAAGGACACAAGGTTACAGAAGAAGCTCATTTACACATAGCTTGAACCATTTTGTGAAGGAAAACATACAGTTCCTCTCGTCACCTCGATGTATATATTGAACAGTTGATGTATATATATGCATATTACCGGGTCGAATGATGCAGAACTGATACTTTGTAATTGTGAAATAATGGCACGAAAAAAATGTGGTAAAAGTCTTGGAAACAATGTATAAAACCGTTAAGGTGCACCTCCTATAAAGAAAACCTATGTTTCCTGGTTTTACATTTGAACAGAATTCAAATATGGCCGCCATTTCCCATCTGCTGAGGAAATTATTTTAATATATAACTGTCTTTGAGAGTGTGATATTGGCTTGATGCATAGCAAATTCTTTTTACCCCACATTTTCTCAAACTTTGTACTTTACCAAAAGATGGATGTGTGCTTCTAAAAATGCCACACATATGTGCGGAAAGTTGACAAATTATACGTAAAATACAAAGCATAAATACAAGAAATTTATATGAAAACTTTAAAAATAGTGTTTGTTATTTTATGACAGGAGAACATCATGTTCCTGAAATTGCTATGTGCATGTAAACGAACTTCATATATACGTGTAACTTTTCTTTCGTGTGACATTGCAGGTATGAACAGTGTTTTGGTTAAATATGTTCACTTGACAGTGTCTGGCTGTTCAGTAATGCGTTGATTCTTCAATCGTAAATATTTACTCATTAAATGCTATTGTGAATGAATATACATGCCTGCGATCCGCTAACGTTCCTCCCCTGCCGTGAGTGAGGTAACACTTCTATCTGACTCAACCCCTTTCATGGTAGTTGATTTCATGACGGGGCAGTCATTGTCTCTTCGTCGACACCGGTGGCGACGTGACCCCTCATTAAGCTACAGTTAAACTTTACGACGTTGTGTGGCCAGGTATATAAGCCTGGCAAGATAGAGACTTGGCACATCATCTCAGCCACCATGAAGGTAAGAGTAATCATCCTTTCATCATTATGATGAAACTTCTCCCTCTTTTCCTAGTGTATACACTGGTTATTATCCTTATATAGGGACTGATTTTAGAATATTTATCTTAAATCTTGTCTCATACGTTTATTACTATTTGCATGCAATTGTATCACGTCCACATTCATTGTTTTTACAAAAGAAATAGTTTGGTTTCTCCAGTTTACATTGGTTCCTTGTTTTAATATCAAGGATGGATAACCCTAGAGACAAAAAAGTGTTACCGCCAGCATGATCTAATTAACAAAATATATTAGGCTATGTTCTCCTATTTCTTCTTCAACGTATACGGTTGTCAGTGCGAGAAACTCATCCGATGCCCATATTGTCTATGGTATTACGCCGCATTTAGCAATATCACTTCGGCAAACACCAGAAATGAGTTTTACATATTTTACAAATGTGGGGAATCGAACCCGGGTCCTCGGCGTGATGAGCGAATCCTTTAACCACTTCGGCGTGATTAGTGAATGCTTTAACCACTAGGCTCAGTGACCTGAATGTTGGTGGTGTCGAGAATTACTGTTCTCTCACTCCAAAGATTAATACTTCATAATAACGAATCAATAAAGTTCTTGGGGAGGTGGGGTAGCCTAGTGGTAAAAGCGTCCACTCGTCACGCCGAAGGCCCGGGTTCGATTCATCACATGGGTACAATGTGGTGAAGCCCATTTCTTGTGTCCCCAGCCGTGATAATGCTAAAATATTGGTAAAAGCGGCGTAAAACCATACTCACTCACTCACCCACGTTGAAGTTCGTCAACGGACTGAGTTAATAAAAACATTCAGTCGAGCAAAACGAATATGTTTGATTGAAACGTGAAATTATTTTCAGTGTCTCCTCGTCGCCGTCGTCGCTCTGTGCGGCGTTGTATCCAGCATGCCCTACAACAACAACTTTGGCGCTGTCGGACAGGTCGGACACATTGCGGCGGGTCTCAACGACTACGGCAAGGGACAATATGGAGGCGCCGAGGGTCTTCGTCGTTACGGAAGCTACAACAAAGCGGCCAATGCCGCCAGCAAAGCCGCCGACAACTACGCCGCCCACGGTAACGACTACCACAAGGCTGCTGACCATGCCAGCGCAAAGGGAGACGCCGCCTCCAACTACTACGGCCACAAGAACGCCGCTCACGCTGACAAAGCCTCCGGTGCTGCTGCTCTGGCCAACAAAGCCAACTACCACGATGCTGCTGCCACAAAGTACGCAAGGAAGGACGATGCCTCCAAAGCTGCTGCCAACAACGACTACGCCAACAACAACTACTACAGAAAGGGGAACGTCTATAACACCGGAGTCCACTACGGCTTCGACAAGAAGTATAACAAGAACGCCGATGAGGGCGGTGACTACGAAATTCTTGATGACAGCTCTTCCCACAACCTCGACGAATACCGTGACAAGAACGCGGCCTACAGCGCTGCCAACAGAGACCACGCCGCCAACAAATATGCTGCTGATCGATCTCATGCTCTGAAAGACAGCAAGTACGGTAAGGACGCCAGCAAGGCTCAATACGGTAACGGTAAATACGGCTCTGCTGCTAGTCAGGCTGCCAAGAACGGTGCTGCCAACCACGGTTACGACGGCAAACTTAACGAAGCTGCCGGAAGCAACAAATACTACGCCAACGCCCACGATGCTGCCGTCAACAAACATGACGAGTTCGCCGGCAAGAACGCCTACTACAACAGAAAGAACGCCGCCAATGCAGCTGCACAGGCCGCCAACAACATCGCCGGATATGGAGGTCTCGCCCATGGTGCCCATGGCGTCGCTGGTGGTGCTGGTTTCTAGGTGTATCTGGAGGTCTTCTCGGCAAAGGAGTAGGATACGGCAAGGGCTACGGTAACCAGTACGGCCACGGATACAACAATGGCTACCTCGGACATGATGCACACAACAACAAATATTACGATGCTGCCGCCCACGGTCAACACGCTAACCACTATGATGGTGCTGCCAATGCCGCCCTCGCCAAAACCGGAGGATACGGATCTAAACTGGGTGATTCCAGCCGAAGCAAGGCTGGTGCCGCCTATCACAGAGACGGCTACAACAACGCTCACGCCAACGACTACTACAAGTCTGGAGCTGCAGCTGCCAACAACAACGCCTACAGATACAATAAGGACGGTGCCGCTGCCAACAACCATGGCTTCAGTCACGCCGGTGCCGACGCTGCCAGTCTCTATGACAACAAAGCCGCCGCTCACGACAATGCCAAATCTGCCTACGCCAAAGACGACTACAGACGTAAGTACAACGAGGGGCCAAGAAACACCATCTGGTCAAGAAGTTCCACCATCATTCTAAAGCCGGCGGCAACAACTACGAGCGTCTCAACTACGACAAGAAGGACTACAGGGACAACTTTGGACAGAACGCCAATGCCGCTCATGCCAACGCAAAGAAATACTCTCAGAACCTGTACAAGAACGCTGCCAATGCCGCCGCCCATAACAACGACAAATATGCTGCCAACCACGCCAACAAAGCCTCCAACTACTACGA
This sequence comes from Haliotis rubra, assembly GCF_003918875.1. Lineage (NCBI taxonomy): Eukaryota > Metazoa > Mollusca > Gastropoda > Lepetellida > Haliotidae > Haliotis > Haliotis rubra. The sequence goes on along the minus strand of NW_025765476.1, from coordinate 73,384 downwards.
TGCTGCTGATGCTGCCAACGGAAACGCCGCAAAGAAATCCAACTACTACAACAAAAACGCCGCTGCCTCTGCCAGTGCTGCCAACGCTGCCGCCAAGTCTCTTCATGACAACCACAACAACGCCGCTGCTGCCAACGCCAAGAGCCTCAACAACTACGCCCACAACCAGTACGGCAACAACGGTCACGCTTTCAACGTCGCCCACGGTGCTGCTGTCAACCATGCCGGTGCCGCCCACAACACCCCAGCTACGGTTACGGCGTCGGACACGGACTTGGAGGAGCTGGCCGTGGAGTTGTCGGCCTTGGTCACGGCGTCAGTGGTTACGGTAATGGGCTCGGCAGAGGAGTTGTCGGCCTTGGAAATGGCGTTGGTGGATTCGGTAACGGAGTTGTCGGACTTGGTAGAGGCTTTGGCCCTGGTCAAAGTTATAGAGGTTATAACCAGTACCCTTACTACGGGTAAACGGTGATATGTGGTCGACCGTTTTCAACACCATCCTTACTGCACAAACCCTGTGCGCTTGATATGAATGAGGAAGTGTGAATGGATTTTTTTTACCTCTCGTTTGATGTGTCTGTACACTGTGTGTTTCACAAGTATGTTTTGTTGGTGTTTTTTTGTTAATTGGAAGATACTTCCTGCTAATCTGATCTAAAAAATACCGTTTTCACAAGAATACCATTTTATGCTGGTACGAATAAGTGTCATTCAAAACCTAGTTCAGTTTTAGACATTGATTGCAGTTCAGAGAAATGCCTATAAAGCAAGAATTATGTTTAAATAAAGTGGTATTGGAAAGAACATTTCAGAACTTCTTTGCATACTTTTCCTTTGCAATAGGATACTTATCACGTTGTACTCTGTGTTTGTGCTGTGCTGTGATTTATATCTTACTTTTACCCAATCGTAAGAATAAATGTTGTCGGATAAATTTGTTCTTTGTCTTCATTATACAAAACAAGACCAGCTTGACAATAATGCTTATACTGCTCTATAGGCAATGGCAACTCATGAGTTTAAGCGGTCTTACTTACCTCGCCTTCAACTTATATTAGCTGAGCGCTCTTCTGTTATTTTCAATGTACTATAGGCGAACTGTGGGATTCAGCCTGAAGCAACTCATAATTGAACCTAGGCAGTCGTTCGGTGAAGCGGTCTCTATCTTACCTCACAATCACTCTGGTGCCCGTGTCGTTTTGAGGTGTTCTAAGATTAGATGGGTTGATATACCGTCACATAAACAAACATAGAGCGCTCCCTTCTGTTATTTATTCAATTAACATAGGTCATATCCCAACTTAGAATTACGTCACACAAAAATCTTGAGGACTAGGAATGGACATGGAACGGAAAAGGAACATTAAAAACGAAATATGATTTAAAATTACCCTGCCCTTTAATTGCAACACTTTCACTGAAGGATTATTCCTGACACTTGAGGACAGTTAGGGACNTGAACACCAGGTGTCTAAGCGGTGAAATGTCAAGCCTAGGTCTCCATATAACGAGGAAAGATTGTACGTTTCTTTCATCCATAATATATGTTCAGGTTCATTCGTTCGTGGCAGATGATTTCATTAGTAGCCTTTAGTTCCCATAAATGATTTTGATCACATCACTCAATCATCATAACATTATTTTTAACGACAGCTCATTTTGATCCAAACATGTTCAGGATGGGGTTTAAATCTTTAACGAAATACTAATTTAGGTGTGTATCTACACACGTTTAACGTCTGAGCAAGTACAGACGGTCAAAACACCACCTAAACACAACATTACCATAATATAAACATATCTGGGATTACAATGTTGAAATATAGTGAATATTTAAGCACAAAGTCAAGTTTGAGTTAGATGCATAATATTCATTAAACTTTTATGTGCATATCAGATTCACGGGCACTTGTATTTCGCATGTTCCACCACGGACTAAGTACAATATTGATATGAAAATGTACAAATAAATGCTCCAGTGTATAATATTTAACATCTATAAATGTTAGATTCAGTCTTTGGTGGCAAATGATTGATTGCATTCATTTAATCACATTACACGATTTTCATCACACTACTCTATCTTCACTACACAAACACAACATCCCCATAATATTGACATGTTGAAACACATTTATATAAAGCTATTAATGGAGCATGAAGGCAAGTTTAAATTAGATCACAATATTCATTGACACCTGCATTGCACATGTGCCACGAGAACCTACTAAAACCACGGTACAAAATGATCATGAAAATATACAAATAAACCAAACTTAATCAAAGGTGACTTGGAAAATTGAAAGGACCAGACACAAAATGTTGCAATTTCTGATCCCGTCGAGATTTTACAAGTACAGTGTGTGGCTGTTAGTATTTCTATCATAGAGGAAACGGAAGCTGGCAATGGTGGCATGTCTCATAAGACGAAGGAGACAAATTCAAAACTAAGCTTGTCCTTGAAAACTATTTGGCGTATATCCCTTTCTCATTGGCTCTTAAATTCCTCTTGTTTAGAACTCCCTGCCATAGTTTACCTATAGAAATAGGTAGGTGGCACGAAATTCCCACCAAAGAGTGAGTTTAGTTTTGCGCCGCTTTTAGCAATATTCCAGTAATTTGACGGCGGGGGACACCAAAAATGGGCTTGACACATTGTACCCATGTGGGGAATCGAAACCGGGTCTTCGGCGTGACGAGCGAACGCTTTAATAACTATGCTTCCCCAACGCCCCTCCCCCTCAAAGTAATAATATGTATCCTCTGCGATATGTGCATGTGCGATGTTGGCGATGAATTTCATTTAATTTTTCTTTGCCCTTTCTTCAAACGTCATCGAAAACACACATCCCATATGTTGCAAAAAGAGTCTGCTAAAATTTAAAGAATGTTTAAACTATAAACAAATACGTTTTTAATAAAAACTGTATATATGTAATACCATTATGAAAACTGTACCATCTTCCACGTAAACCATCCCGCCATGTTACGTATTCTTAACTGTGTATGCGTATACCTCTTATGCCGAGTGTCTCGGCCAGAGCCTAATAAAAGTTTTGTTGTTTTCCACACAGCAGGAACGTATTAGCAGCGTTCGAAATACCTGCCTGACCGACCGCCCGGGACGGGTTATTTTCAACACGGACTGCCAGTTTCTCAAATTCACCTGCCCGACGGTCGGGATAAAATTTAGACATGTATATATGAAAATATTCATCATATTTCAGGATAATAAAACATGCGGCAGTGATAACATGAAGTCAAGCATTAAACACAAATCTAAAATAAACAGTTAATTCTTTTCTTGCACTGGTATTAGTTCTTTCAATATTTTACAAGTTTTAATTTAATCATACTAAGTAAATTAGTATTTTTAGTGGGCAGGTAAGTTTTGGTCAGGTCTGGCAAGTTTTACATCTAACCAGCCCTGTGGTCTGGCTGAAATTTTTGGGAGTTTCATACCATGGTACATGTATTAGGATTTGTGTTTATGATCTAAACACGTTCTAAAAGGTTAATATAGAAGAGATGAAAATGAGCACAAAATAGTATTACCCGACTTTGACAAGTGTACGCTGACATTTGGGTAATTGTTTACAACAGATCCAAGATATTATGCGCATTACAAGCGTTCAACATTCTTTTAATCAAAATCGTCAGTCAAGTGTGTCTCTCAGTTCCTGAACGGCATTAGTTTCCCGCCCAGCCATTTCTGCAATGCAAAAGCCCTCAAAGAAACAAGTCTAGAGCCTCATCTCAATTTAAGTCTCCTTTTCCATTTAAAAGGAATTGCTTGCTTTGATTAAAAAATACATATTCAGAGATTTAGCGTTAGTCGAGTCAGAGTCATTCGGCGCGTATTAGATGACAATATATTAGTTTATGATGCGTAATATATTTTAACAATTCATTTTAATACAATGGGGTTGGAATTTTTCAACATATTTTACCTTAAGTCAGTCTTAGATTTCCAAATCCTAATAAATTATGTATCATGAATATTGCGAGAACAGATGAAAGTTTTTGAAGGAATATGTCAGAAGATTTACTTACATGTATAATGTATGAGGTTGGTTGCCTATGGATCACCTATAAAAACCATATCAAAATCAACGCAAACATGTTTGATTTCAATATCAATGCCAAAGTAGCTATTTCAACATTCTGTGGCAGGTTACTCATTTATGTCTTGAGTGGAATTGTATCTAGCTTGACTGAATTAGAAAATCGTCTCCTCCACATTTGCACAGTGCAGTGCACTTTAGAGCTGCTTTTAAGCATTTGGACCGGTTTGAACATTTTTTACACAGTATTTATCATTATTATTATTATATTATAGGACATTTATATAACGCACATATCCACGAACTGATACATGCTCAAGGCGCTTGGTTTTTTCCCCCTTGATCATTGGATGTCAATCTCAACGGCACATTGTATTATCAATCTCAACTCCCGGGGCAACAAACAACTCTTGCAGCCACTCGGCGCACCAAGTTATTGCGACTTTCCCATCCTTGCGAGGTACCCATTCACAGCTGGGTGGACTGGGACACATAGTCACAGTACTTTGTCCAAGTTTACTGCACCTTGCTGTACCCGCAACTAGGTATTTGCACGTATTCATGTGGCCGCCATCTTGTCATTTACCAACAGATTCATGGGTTCTTTTAAGTGCACAGGGTTGCGTACTGTACACTAGGGGTTGTGACAACACTTAAAAAGTCTGCACAGAAAGTTGACTCCAAGGTTTTTACAGCTGGTTACAGGTGGGCTCGATCCCGGCAAGCTCGCTGGATCACTAGCCTGGTGCCTAAGACAGCTCGCCCACCATGCCCCCCGCTCGCCCACAATGCATTTCAGCAATTCCTGGCAGCTCTTTGATGCCTTCAGAAGACTTGAAAATAGAGGTACAAGCTCTCCCTGAGAAAGTTATTGCCAGCCCCTATCCAGAGGGCTTGGTAACTCCTGTGATTTCATCAGAGATTGCCCCCAAACATAACTCCTCTGATATACAGCTCTCTATATGTTGGATCAAAGCTGATTCTGTTGGGGGTATATTGTCCAATGTTCTCCCCTTCGTGGGGAACAAATGCTTTCTTGCTTCATTCACTTTCATGTGGTTGCTTGCTCTGTGAGCAGCACAACAAATCTCTCAAGCTGATGAATCTGTGCATTAGTGATTTCAAGTGGTGGACGAGCAAGGGAAATAAAGGTGCCTGTAATTTCAGTAAACGCGTTCCATCCATTCCACGATGTCTTCTTTCCTATTCTACCAAAGGATGACACACTGTCACTTCCTGTGAAGCAGTGAAACATTGGTAGGGATCGAAAAAGCTTGTTGCAGCTATGGCCAACACAACCACATTTGTGTCAACAGTATGAATGTAAAATTTCTTCCATAAAGACAAGATATATACAGACGAGTCAAGGGATGGAAGCCTGAATGAGTTTTTCAGACATGAATATCACTCTTGCGTACCATCTATATCTCATCAAGGTTCTCTACGTCCATGCACAAAATCAGTTCTTCTCAATTGCTTTGAAGACATTTCACCACAAACTGACTCGAAACCAGATGTTGACGTATCAAACCTTGATGGAGTCGCAGTAATAAACATGCTAAAACCCGTAGCTCAAATAACATTGGATGGATATCTTATAATGTGTTCTTGAAATACTTCCATACTCCTCTGAACTCCAATCAGAGAGTGTATGTTGTTTTGGACAAATATCAACACGCAACGTAAAATCCAGTGCAAGAACAAACAGAGGAAGTGGAAAGGACGACGAGTGGAAGCCAATTCATGTGTTCTTCAGAACTGACAAGATTTTATGAGGTGTGATGCCAACAAGAAAGAACTTTTTGCTATACAAATATCCTATAATTTGCTAATAATAATACATACTGTGTAAAAAATGTTGAAACCGGTCCAAGTATGTAAAACCAGCTCCAAAGTGCACTGCACTGTGCAAATGTGGAAGAGACTAATTGATTTTCTAATTCAGTCAAGCTAGATACAATTCCACTGAAGACATAATTGAGTAACCTGCCACAGATTGTTGAATATAGCTACTTTGACATTGATGTTGAAATCAAACATGTTTGCGTTGATTTTGATATGGTTTTTATAGGTGATCCATAGGCAACCAAACTCATACATTATACATAGAGAATCTCACCCTCGTGTCTACTGATATCAATCATATCAACACGATTTGATAAAGGTACAAATTTTATTTTTACCTTTATCAACGAGAGTTGATATAATTGATATCAGTAGACACGAGTGTGAGATTCTATTTATCATAAAAAATCATTCTTCATAACTTTTCAATGAAAACTGTAAATCTCTCAACACTGTACTACCATTAGACTTGCAGTGCAGCGATGTCATAGCATTGTGACATCATCAGTTCATGACGTCATAGCATTGTCAGAGCATTGTACAAAATCAGAGCATTGTACTGTCAAAACGAGATAACATTTTCCGGAAAATTCATTTTTTCTCCCCCAATTTTCCCCAATAAAATGAAAAATGGCCAATATCTACGAGGCTTCTCGTTTTGAATTTGCAAAGAAATGATAAAAAAATGTTATATCATGGGATGATCTCATATTTATTTTACTGTTGTGGCCATTTTGAAAAATGTTTGTCAATTTTCCCTTTATCGGGTTGTCATGATATAAATTGACTTCCATAGACCTAACCATTAAAGATAGACAAGACATGTATGTATGGAAAATGATCAGCTATGAATATTCTACAATTTGATATATGATTTATGAGAATTGGAGAATATTAGAAAAAGTTATGACGAAAATAGTAGAAAAAATTATCATTTTTCACTTTTTTCCCCAAAAATATGAAAAATATAAAAAATCTGCGAGGCCTCTCGATCTTTATTTAATAAGAATGGTATAAGCTACAATCATGCCAAATTTCATGCTTGTAACACGAAGTGCACAATTTGATCACTTATCCGCTGGGCTATTGTGGCAGCAACTGATTAAAACATTTTTGATAGATAAACGTTTTATATGACGAGGCGGTACGTTTTAGGTTCGAGTCGGCGGTGTTGGAATGTGTTTTCCGGGGGTCGGCAATAAAATTAGAAGGGTCGGTCGGGTGATGAGAAACACAAACAATACAAATGCTGCCCTAACTCTCAAGTGATTAAGGAGTTGTGTGCTTACTGAGACATAAAACAGGAAACTCTGAGACTGGTTACCTGCGTATAATATAGGCAGATATATCACAATGTTTCGATTTTCAGCAGTGAGCCCTGTCATAACGATAATTCTTTCCCTTAAAATGACCGTCTAAAAGCAAAACGGCCTTACATAGGCAATGTCCCTGCTCAAGATTCCTCAGAACTGCATGTGCATATTGCCAACCAGTTTTTCTCCATGAAAAATTTCATCCAAGTTGACACTTTCGAACGTAAAGTTTCCTAAGATGTGTTTTTGCGCTGCGTTTTCGTTCCATGTACACACACCAGCATTATAATGGCGAAAATATAACCATTAACACTTATTTTGAAAATTATTTGAAATTTCAAATAGCAATATCACCTATTTTCCTTTTTGGGAGAAGATAGTTTATGACCACCGACCATTTCTGTGAAAATACAGGAATCTTTTATGTAACAAAGCATCGAACGATCCCAGAAACACAAGTCCAATTAATTGTATCCTGCAACGTCCTATACAGTGTTTGCTCAATGTGCTTCTGGTGCATAATACAGACTGAGTATATCATAGGCGTAGACTTATACTAAACATGCATGCACGTTTTCATTCATCTTCGCGGACGATACCAGTTTTTCAAAAGGGGATGTGGGGTAGCCTAGTGGTAAAAGCCTGACACGCCGAAGACCCGGGTTCGATTCCCAACGTATACAACGCGTGAAGCCCATTTCTGGTGTCACCAGACGCGATATTTCTGCATTATTGTTAAATGCGGCGTAAAACTAAACTCATTCACTCACCAAATTTTCAAGAGAACAATATTGTCCAAGATCATGTGTAATCATTCATTATAAAAGAGTAGGTAGATAGATCCTATATATTTTATACTATTGTCTTATGAATATTTCGTGTGGCTATATCTCCCGAGGGAATTAGTTCTATATACGTCCGTGTAAGATTTCTTGAGTGTGGCACTGCAAGTATGAAGAGTGTTTCAATGTTTTCAGTATCACGCTGTTCAGTAAGACTTTGATCCTTTAATCGTAGATGTTTACTCACTAAAAGTCAGAATGGAGAAATATACAGACCCACCGTCCGTTGATCTCCCTCCCCTGCCGTGAGTGAGGTAACACTTCTATCTGACTCAACTCCTTTCATGGAAGCTGATTTCATGATGGGGCAGCCATTGTCTCTTCAACGACACCGGTGGCGACGTGACCCCTCATTAAGGTACAGTTAAACTTTACGACGTTGTGAAGCCAAGGTATATAAGCCTGGCAAGAGAGAGGCTTGGCACATCATCTCAGCCACCATGAAGGTAAGAGTAAACATCCTTTCATCATTATGATGAAACTTCTCCCTCTTTTCCTAGTGTACACTCTGGTTATTCTGGCGATACACATAGGTAATTGAAGTATATTTGTCTTAAATCTTGTTCCATTCTGTTGTAATCAATTGTATAATGATCGCATTTCAATAGTTTTACATATGTTGAGAAAAGAAGAAATATGGTTTTGTCTACTTATATTGGGTAGCCTAGTAGATAAAGCGTTCGCTTGTCACGACGAAGACCCGGGTTCGATTCCTCACATGGGTACAATGTGTGAAGCCCATTTCTGCTGTCCCCCGCCGTGATATTGCTGGAATATTGTTAAAAGCGACGTAAAACTAAACTCACTCACTCACTCGAAATTTCTAATAGTATGAATCATTTGGCACTGTAGCCTTAACGGGGGAATTCACTCTGATACTGCATTTGTGTGCGGTTTCTGGTGACTATAGTGAATGAAAATATAACTTAGATATCGATTAAAACATTACATCAGATTTTACCCTCACTTGATTCCTTATTGTAACGGTATATTATATAATATTTCATTCCCATGCATGTGATGTTTACGCTACCCACAACACACTTGATCAATAATCTGTATTTATGTAATAAATAAAAGGGGAGACTAAATACAAAACTAAATATTTTAACGATGTATGAAATGTATAATAGAATCGGGTTTTCCATAACTTACAATATTTTCTTCATAGTAATTTTTGTACACCAGAGTCTCCTTTCACGAAGCAACCTTTACTAAGGTTAACCGTAACTCCCATTCTTTAACATTGCACTAAGGTTACCTTAGTGACTTCGATCACCTTCGTGTTTTGTGAAAGAAGGCCCTGGAATATAAATACTACTTACTATATATATTTCCTTATAAAAGTGACGAAATACATTTTGTTAACGCAATTATTATTTATTATATAAATGTTTTGTAAGTTATTTTTCTGTCACAACAAATACTTGACAACCCTTCTATTTGCACCCTCCTCGCTTCACATTCCCCTACCTTGATGCATTTTTAAGAATTGCAATTGTGAAACTAACGACATATGAGATCTATTTGCACTAATGGTAAATCAGGTACGAGTATCATTTTATACGTTTATCGAATAAAATGCTTGAAGATACCCCATTGACACATGGCAGTGCAGTGACATCAGAAAACAGAGAAGGGCTGATGTTTTCAAGGTGTATAATATAGTTATAACCCTTGAGAGCCACATTTAAGAAGAACAGAGTTGAAAATGGTGTGGCTCAACCGGCAATGGGCATGGTTGAGTAATCGTGTGAATGTGGCTGTCCCGGCAAAAGCTGAAATTGCTCTTTTCTATAGAATGACCCATTAGCATGTATCATTTTATTTCAGAACAGATTCTATAGATAGAAATGAAGATAATACAATCTACAATAAAAGCGGAGAATGCAAGATTAAAGAACAAAATAAACATACAAAGATTAATATTATCATATGTTAACTAAAAACTTCAACGGGAATAAAGAAGCCGCCCATCAATACATTGTGATCAATGGGTGACGCTTATTTGAGAAAAAACGGTATTGATATCCTTACTCATTGTGGCTTTCGCGGCGATTCGCGGCACCCAGGTTTGTACTTGAAATGTGGCTTTAGTGGCAATTGGTATTTTTCAAATGTGGCGGACACCGTATAATATACATGCGTGTAAAGGATGCAATTTCTTAAATGATCACGCTTAATTGCTTAAAAAGAATGATGATCTGATCACATCCTTTCTAAAAGAATCTCCACACTTTCAGTAAACAATGCACATGTAAGATCATGCCATGGACAAAAACAAACTTTCAGTGTTCACCTCAAGCGTTTTCACAATATGTTTAAATGTTAAAGAGCATTTATAAGTGATAGCGCTTGTCTATACTCAACAACAACTTAAAACATAAGAATGGGACAGCTTATTGATAGAAGCGTTCAGTAGACACATGGGTTCGAATCTGTTCGATGAGTGAAGTGAGTGTGTGTTCCCTACCGTGATGTGGTTAGAGTGTTGGTGGCATCGAGAAACACTGATCACTCCAACCCTAGATTCCTACTTTAAACTAATAAAATAATAATGCTGTACAGTGTTTATTAATAACTATAAAATTCAATGGAGCAGTACGAATATGTGCCTTAGAATTCAATGAAGAATTAAACATTCAATGGAGCGAAAGCTATGTGTAAGAGTAAAACATGTAACGCTGCAACGATGATTTCCAAAAGGTTTTTTGTAAACCATCATCAAAGTGTACCATCTTACCAACAGGCTTTAAACTTCAGCTTATTTATCCTTATGTGTTTATTTTTTCAGTGTCTCCTCGTCGCCGTCGTCGCTCTGTGCGGCGTTGTCGTATCCAGCATGTCCTACAACAACAACTTTGGCGTTGCCAGACAAGCTTGGCCACGTTGCCTCGGGTCTCAACGACTACGGCAAGGGACAATATGGAGGCGCCGAGGGTCTTCGTCGTTACGGAAGCTACAACAAAGCGGCCAATGCCGCCAGCAAAGCCGCCGACAACTACGCCGCCCACGGTAACAACTACCACAAGGCTGCTGACCATGCCAGCGCAAAGGGAGACGCCGCCTCCAACTACTACGGCCACAAGAACGCCGCTCACGCTGACAAAGCCTCCGGTGCTGCTGCTCTGGCCAACAAAGCCAACTACCACGATGCTGCTGCCACAAAGTACGCAAGGAAGGACGATGCCTCCAAAGCTGCTGCCAACAACGACTACGCCAACAACAACTACTACAGAAAGGGGAACGTCTACAACACCGGAGTCCACTACGGCTTCGACAAGAAGTATAACAAGAACGCCGATGAGGGCGGTGACTACGAAATTCTTGATGACAGCTCTTCCCATAACCTCGACGAATACCGTGATAAGAATGCGGCCTACAGCGCTGCCAACCGCGACCACGCCGCCAACAAATATGCTGCTGATCGCTCTCATGCTCTGAAAGACAGCAAGTACGGTAAGGACGCCAGCAAGGCTCAATACGGTAATGGTAAATACGGCTCTGCGGCAAGTCAGGCTGCCAAGAACGGTGCTGCCAACCACGGTTACGATGGCAAACTTAACGAAGCTGCCGGAAGCAACAAATACTACGCCAACGCCCACGATGCTGCCGTCAACAAACATGACGAGTTCGCCGGCAAGAACGCCTACTACAACAGAAAGAACGCTGCTAATGCTGCTGCACAGGCTGCCAACAACATCGCCGGATATGGAGGTCTCGCCCATGGTGCCCATGGCGTCGCTGGTGGTGCTGGTGTCCGAGGTGTATCTGGAGGTCTTCTCGGCAAAGGAGTAGGATATGGCAAGGGCTACGGTAACCAGTACGGCCACGGATACAACAATGGCTACCTCGGACATGATGCACACAACAATAAGTACTACGATGCCGGCGCACACGGTCAACACGCTGACCACTATGATGGTGCTGCCAATGCCGCCGTCGCCAAAACCGGAGGATACGGATCTAAGCTGGGTGACTCCAGCCGAAGCAAGGCTGGTGCCGCCTATCACAGAGACGGTTACAACAACGCTCACGCCAACGACTACTACAAGTCTGGAGCTGCAGCTGCTAACAACAAGGCCTACAGATACAATAAGGACGGTGCCGCTGCCGACAACCATGGCTTCAGTCACGCCGGTGCCGACGCTGCCAGTCTCTATGACAACAAAGCCGCCGCTCACGACAATGCCAAATCTGCCTACGCCAAGGACGACTACAGACGTAAGTACAACGAGGGGGCCAAGAAACACCATCTGGTCAAGAAGTTCCACCATCATTCTAAAGCCGGCGGCAACAACTACGAGCGTCTCAACTACGACAAGAAGGACTACAGGGACAACTTTGGACAGAACGCCAATGCCGCTCATGCCAACGCAAAGAAGTACTCTCAGAACCTGTACCAGAACGCTGCCAATGCCGCCGCCCATAACAACGACAAATATGCTGCCAACCACGCCAACAAAGCCTCCAACTACTACGATGCTGCTGATGCTGCCAACGGAAACGCCGCAAAGAAATCCAACTACTACAACAAAAACGCCGCTGCCTCTGCTGGTGCTGCCAACGCTGCTGGCAAGTCTCATTATGACAACCACAACAACGCCGCTGCTGCCAACGCCAAGAGCCTCAACGACTACGCCCACAACCAGTACGGTAACAACGGTCACGCTTTCAACGTCGCCCACGGTGCTGCTGCCAACCACGCCGGTGCCGCCCACAACACCCCAAGCTACGGTTATGGCGTCGGACACGGACTTGGAGGAACTGGACATGGTGTTGTCGGCCTTGGTCACGGCGTCAGTGGATACGGTAGTGGTTTCGGCAGAGGAGTTGTCGGCCTTGGAAATGGCGTTGGTGGATTCGGTAACCGAGTTGCCGGCCTTGGTAGAGGCTTTGGCTCTGGTCAAAGTTATGGAGGTTACAACCAGTACCCTTACTACGGGTAAACGGTGATATGTGATCGACCGTTTTCAACACCAACCGTACTGCACAAACCATGTGCGCTTGATATGAATGAGGAAGTGTGAATGGTTTTTTACCTTTCGTTTGATGTGTCTGTGAACTGTGTGTTTCTCAAGTATTTTCTGTTTTTGTTTTGGAAATTGAAAAGTACTTCCTGCTAATCTGATCAGAAAAATACCGTTTTCACAAGAATACCATTTTATGCTGGTACGAATAAGTGTCATTCAAAACCTAGTTCAGTTGTAGACATTGATTGCAGTTCAGAGAAATGCCTATAAAGCAACAATTATGTTCCAACAAGGTGGTAATAAACAAGCAAAACATTTCAGAATCCAATTTTTTTGTATCCAAATTCTTTGTAAGAGTTTACTTTTCACGTTGGACCTTGCCTTTCTATTGTGTTGTGATTTGTGTCTTACTTTTACCCAATCGTAAGAATAAATGTTGTGGGATAAATTTGTTCTTTGTCTATATTATACACAACAACACCAGCTGGACAATAATGCTTCGACTGCATGGAGCCTTACAACGCCTTCAGCGTATATATTGCTCTAAGCAACTTATGCCTGAAGCAACTGATGAACTGTCGTTAAGCAGCGGTTGTCAAACGGTCATGTACGACTTACGGTGTAAGATGGGATACACCTCGGAGTGATCTGTCTGGGTGAACATCCTGTTACGGGGCACCTATCAATAGGGCTATCAATCGATATGGATCAACAGATCGATTTTCGTTAAATGGATATTGATATATATCGGAGAGGTAACTTTGAGCAAAAATAACTAAAACGTATGAAAGCAATCAACATATTTCACATCAGCGATGAGCGGTGTTGGCTTGGATTACCAGCAAAACGACATCCTGAACATTCCTTAGGAGCAGTACGTGAATAAAGACCTAACTCTGTGTATTTTCTGAGTAAAAATTTCAACTATTTCACAATTCTTCATATAGATAATTATTGATAATGATTCCCATCGACGATATTTCCGATTATCGACCATTTTAGCCATCCCTAGCTTTACACTCATCTGTATGACGATACAAAGTCCAATAACATAGGTTCATGGAACGGGAACAGGCCATGAATTGGAGCCATGTCTGCCAGCTTATCTTCTTTGTGGTCGTCCCCAGCTCCAAATAGCTACGCCTGTCTTTATATCGTGGCATATAAAATGACTAACACTCACTTTGGTTTCAACACCTGGTGTCTAATCGGTGAATTACCAGGCCTAGTTCTTTATATAACAAGGAATCATTATCTACGCCATCATCATGGTAATAACTGTACAAATAAATGCTCTCATGGATGCTTTTCAGTTCTCTACAAGACAATGTGCAAAATCCTAAAATTTCCCCATATTCTCTCTATGAAGTGATAGTCACTCACTTTCATTGGATGGAACATCCGGTGTCTAATAGGTGGAATTATTTATGCCTAGGGCTCCATGGATGCTATCAATCCCACATGAAATGTGTCCTCACTTTGATGCCATGTGTTTCAATCGTGAATGTTTCCCCTCCAGTCATATAAAGTTTAACGTTACAAGTCATCAAACATGGTCTACATCAAGGAAACATTTTCTGTTCCTTTCTTCACTTACATACTACATTAGTTAAAACAGTTGACGCAAATGTTCAGACTAGTTAAGTGTATAAAATGTATAAATGTTAGATTCAGTCGATGGTGGCAGATGATTGATGGCATTCACTACGTAGCGAGAGACGGGTTTACATTGCATTACACTATCAGCCTGATAACACTGCACAATATGTGTTTAAAGTAAACGATTAAAACAATGGTTGATCCAGATATGCTCAAGAAGGTGTTTGAATGTTTTAACGAAACATGGTGACTGTGTATCTGCATATGTTTAAGGTCCAAGTACAGATTCTAGTACTATTGTTTGGCTGAGTCCCATCCGAGATTCGAACCCACACCCTCAGACTCAGGCACCTAATCGCCAGCACACAAAGTCAGCCGCCTAACCCGCTCAGCCATCGCGACTTCCATGAAATGAGCTTGCGTCTCACAGCCGAAACACAGCCTGAACGCAACATACTTTTAATATAGACATGTTTAAGCTTTAAACACGTAAAGTGATTGAGCATGAAGACACGTTTGGATTAAATGCATAATATTCATTTAAATCAAGTCAGATTCACGGGCACTTGTATTACGCACAACTTACAACTTTACATGTGTGTGTGTGTGTGTGTGTGTGTGTGAGTGTGTGAGTGAGTGTGTGAGTGAGTGTGTGTGTGTGTGTGTGAGTGAGTGAGTGGTGTGTGTGGTGTGAGTGAGTGGTGTGTGAGTGAGTGGTGTGTGAGTGAGTGAGGAGGTGAGTGAGGAGTGAGGAGTGAGTGGCGGAGTGAGTGAGTGGAGTGAGTGAGTGAGTGAGTGAGGAGTGAGTGAGTGAGTGAGTGAGGAGTGAGTGGAGGTGGAGTGAGTGAGTGAGTGTGAGTGAGTGAGTGGAGTGGAGCTTCAAGCAATATCCTAGCAATATCACGGCGGGGGGACACCAGAAATGTATGGTGGCTGATTAGGGCCATCGCTTTCTCGCCTTAAAATTCGGAGGCGAGAAAGCGAGAAAGCGATATCACGAGACGAGAAAGCGATAACACGAGACGAGAACGCGAGACGAGAAAGCGATAACGCGAGACGAGAAAGCGATAGCACGAGACGAGAAAGCGATAGCACGAGACGAGAAAGCGATAGCACGAGACGAGAAAGCGATATCATTGCGCGAGAAAGCGATAGCGCGAGAAAGCGAGAAAGCGATAGAGCGAGAAAGCGAGAAAGCGATATTACCCACAATTCGGTGCTGTCTGCGCACCATCGACTACAAACGGGAGCTCAGTCGCCATCGTAATTTCTGGATATTATTAAATGGTTTTCAGTAATGTTCTTGCCCACGAATGGCGGTGTATGACTTGATGTTTAGAGAATATATAATAGGGATGTAGACTTTCCTTTGACATGCAATTTGCACGTATGCAATAGTCATATCGTGAAATAACGGAAACGTTCATTTTGTGATGTGACTTAAGGAATTACTTATTTTAGGACATGACTGGATTCGAATTGTCTTAACCAACTTAATCACACCAACCAATTGAATTGTTTCTTTGATGGGCATTTTAAAGTTGAGTTGATGAAATATAATGACACTTATATTGGATATACAACTTCTTTTATTTTGTGGAGGCGATGTTTCGACATAAGTTCTAATGTCGTTGTCAAGCAAGTGATACATGAGTAACAAATTGAGAGAATATATACAGGAGTTGTTGTTACAGTAGATAGGGAATGACTTGTTTATACAATAAATGAGGTTGATGTACAACGCTTGTAGAAGAGATTGAGTAAGTTGATTGGAAGCCAGAAGGGTGATATACAAGGACTGAATTAGAATTTATAGGAGGCCAGGTGGATGTATATACAAAAGATGGGTTTGATGTACATAGTTGAATTGAAACAGATAATGTACACAAGAAATATTATTGATTACTTTATCAAGTGATGGTAGGCATTGGGAATGTACTATCCTTCATCTCTGTTGAGAGCGGATCGTATCTTCTTGATGTGTACTGCTTCCAAAAGTTTCCGAATTTTCTAGTCTGACTGGTTCTTTTCTATGGTTTTCTTTGAATTATGATGTTGTGTGACAAATGTGTCGGCAGTGCCAGATGAACGGGAGGGACCTATGACAAATAAGGCATTGTGACGAGTATATTTTCATGGTGATTTCCACCATGAGTGGCCAGCACTAAGACAATCAACCACATCCAAACCATCATCCTAAAATAAAATCACTGAGTGAGTGTGTGAATTTAAATATATGTCGCCTAAGAGCAATATTCATGTTTTAGGTTCATTGTTGATGGTTTTGTGACGCCATATTGTACGCCATCAGTTCAATTCCAACTTAATGGAATGGTGAGTTACACTTACATTTCAAACAAATTGGAGCTTGCGTTTCTTTTGCAGCTCAGTTTATTACATATACATCACATTCAGAGAGTTTTGAAGTATGTGACACTATAAATGAGCCGTATGTAGACAATTCAAAAATAATTATCAATTCTCGCTGTTTGGTTATAGGTGAAGGAATTAGAAATGAGGCATGGGAACTTAACCGTTTATGTTCATGTCACTTTATTGTATTTCAGGGTGATCCAAATACAGCTGTAGTTTCTTTGAATTAATAAAGACGATGAAATTTATTAACTGAAGAACTTCACCTACATGAACCCAATTCGCTCCTACCCAAAGATAGAGGAGACGCACGTGACAGTAAAGCACCTTGGTACCTCAATGTAGTAATTGAACCATTCCACAGTCAATGGTGTAATCTAAGCAAATAAAAGGATGCAGTCAAACGTTCGTCTAATCAAAGCTGAAAATAGTACGCAGTTAAACGCTGGTCTAGCCATATATAGTGAACTTCTTTGGATGGCATTTAGAAGTTGGTGTGCTGAACAACGGGGAAAGTTATATGGATATACAACTCCTTTATTATAATGTAAGCGACATTTTGGTCCGCCAATTTCAAACCTGTTCTGCCATCAAAATATCTATCAAAACCCATCTTTTCCACCATGTTTTCTTGTGACAAAAGTTTGATAATAGACATGTTATACCAACAACTGGTTTTCTACAATATATTGTTACCCTCCACCGCCACTTTGACTGTATGTAGTAATTGATGTGTGTGATATGTACTCTTATACCACCATTGGTGGTCTATTAAATAAATAAATAAAAGTAAAGCAAAGGCTACAGCTAGACGTGGTCGCATAGGTTTTGAAAAAGTGATTAGTTTCCAGAGGAGGACTTGAAACTCGTTCAATATATGGAACTATCTACCTGTATCATCTTGTTTATAACTTGGTCAACTCATGTCAAAACGATTCAAACCGAATGAGAGCAATAGGTGACATTCACTGGGATGCAGACAAATGAGAAAAGGGCGTCAAATCTGCCTGATTTTACCATATATCAAGAATCTGCATATTTACAGGTGCAGTTGCATGGGCATTTCCGAATAGTACTGAGTCTAATGTATATCCATTTTGGTAACAGTACATGTTATTTCGAGTTACAGTATATATTGGACAAGAAAAAGTGAAAACTATCCTCATTTTTACTAGTCCACATGAGCATATCGGACTTTCTAAAATGTATGTTTCATATTGTGAGCATTGAGGTCACTGCAGCCAAATAAACCCTCCTACACATCTACAAAACATTTATCATGTACACACTGGAGTGAGTCGCTCCCGTCCTTCTCTATCCCCAACTAAACTCCTTACAATATATAAAAAAAAAGCCATAGGTGAAAAGACTAGTACCTACTAGCTAGTAGTTACTAGAAGAAACCAAATTACTCAATAACTACTATACTGGGTCTGAAAACAAAATATCAAAACACCAAACAAAAAAAAAAAGCACCCTTAAATTCAGAATAAACCCTTTAAAACATCCCTATCCAGCCACACATTACAGTGTAAACTCGATTATCCAGACTAACTCACAATGTCAAGGCCACACACCGCACGTTTCACAACCAATAAGTCACAATATACTTTACATTACTTACTTAGTTGAACTTATACGCAATCAAGTTCCCAACCCTCTTACGTCCAACTTCTCAACTCCCCATCTAAACTAAATTATTTTCAATATACAGGTGTTTTATGATATAGTGCTTTATTCCCCAAGTAATAATTATATTACGTTTTTGTTAAACACCTATCACGTCGGTCGATGACTTGTGGCACTGTCTCAAGTAGATAGCTGGGATATGGGGACAGACAGACATATAAGTATGTAGACAAGCCATTCTTGTAGAAGTATGGAAGACGATGGCACATACATTTAGAACAATACCTTTTTCACATAAAAGTAGAAATATGTATGTGTGAAATAGGCACACATAAAAAGACCAGATGAAAGGCACAGGGTGTATAAAAATTCCATCACTGATACAATAAAGCCCGACGGGGAGTTCATTTGGTTGGTTTGTTGTTTAACGCCGCACTGGAACACGATGTTACGGAGTATATTCTTATCCTTCATCAGGTGAATGAAGAGACTAGAAACTAGGAAACAGAAAGCTAAAGACGTACATTTGAAACAACAGTGATAAGATAACAAGGGAAGCCAGTACTTAATTAGCGCTAAATTGGTAGGGTGGATGGACAAATTGAAGCCATGGATTGTTAATCCCGGCATGAATAATGAGATAACAATGGTGGCATTTAACAAGGGAAATGACAATAAAGAAATGTAAGCCAGGAATTAATCCAGACCTAATTAGTGATGTAACAATAAATTAAATGATTGTTATCCTTTTTACAGACTTTTTAAGAGCACTCATTTATTTCAGCGAAAACACACTCGGTTTCTGGAG
The DNA here is from genome assembly GCF_003918875.1 of Haliotis rubra. NCBI lineage: Eukaryota > Metazoa > Mollusca > Gastropoda > Lepetellida > Haliotidae > Haliotis > Haliotis rubra. The sequence continues at coordinate 53,938 of NW_025765476.1, read as the reverse complement.
TTATTGTTGGATTATTGTTTGGACAAGTTAAAGGATTAATTAGAAAAGTGCCACAGAATTTGAAAGCATGTTCATGTTGTTTCTATACGACTAAACCGAATGAAATTAAAGCCTCCTGTTGGATGAAATCATACGCAGGTTAGACGTCATGTGCAGACAGGGCAGAATTATGTGAAATATCGCTTTCTCGCTCTATCGCTTTCTCGCTTTCTCGCTCTATCACTTTCTCGCTCTATCGCTTTCTCGCTCTATCGCTTTCTCGCTTTATCGCTTTCTCGCTTTATCGCTTTCTCGCTTTCTCGCTTTCTCGCTCTCTCCTTGCTTTCTCGCTTTCTCGCCTTGGTATATCGCTTTCTCGCTCTATCGCTTTCTCGCTCTATCGCTTTCTCGCCTTGGTATATCGCTTTCTCGCTCTATCGCTTTCTCGCTTTATCGCTTTCGCTTTATCGCTTTCTCGCTCTATCGCTTTCTCGCGTAATGGTATCGCTTTCTCGTCTCGTGCTATCGCTTTCTCGTCTCGTGTTATCGCTTTCTCGTCTCGCGTTATCGCTTTCTCGTCTCGCGTTATCGCTTTCTCGTCTCGTGCTATCGCTTTCTCGTCTCGTGTTATCGCTTTCTCGTCTCCTGATATCGCTTTCTCGTCTCGTGATATCGCTTTCTCGCTTTCTCGCCTCCGAATTTTAAGGCGAAAAAGCGATGGCCCTAATCAGCCACCATAGAAATGGGCTTCACACATTGTACCCATGTGGCGAGTCCAACCCGGGTCTTCGGCGTGACGAGAACGCTCTAGCCTCTAGGCTATCACAGATGAAACGGAAGCTGGCAATGACAGTATGTCTAATAACTACAACGGAAGCTGGTAATGACAGTATGTCTGACAACTACAACCGAAGCTGGCAATAACAGTATGTCTGATAACTACAACGGAAACAGGCAATGACAGTATGTCTGATAACTACAACGGAAGCTGGCAATGACAGTATGTCTGATAACTACAACGGAAGCTGGCAATGACAGTATGTCTGATAACTACAACGGAAGCTGGCAATGATAATATGTCAGATAACTACAACGGAATCTGGCAATGATAGTATGTCTGATAACTACAACGGAAGCTGGCAATGACAGTATGTCTGATAACTACAACCGAGGCTGGCAATGACAGTATGTCTGATAACTACAACGGAAGCTCACAATGATAGTATGTCTGATAACTACAACCGAGGCTGGCAATGACAATATGTCTGATAACTACAACAGAATCTGACAATGACAGTATGTCTGATAACTACAACCGAGGCTGGCAATGACAGTATGTCTGATAACTACAACGGAAGCTGGCAATGACAGTATGTCTGACAACTACAACGGAATCTGGCAATGACAGTATGTCTGACAACTACAACCGAGGCTGGCAATGACAGTATGTCTGATAACTACAACCGAGGCTGAAAATAACAGAATGTCTGATAACTACAACGGAAGCTGGCAATGATAGTATGTCTGATAACTACAACCGAGGCTGGCAATGACGGTATGTCTGATAACTACAACGGAAGCTGGCAATGATAGTATGTCTGATAACTACAACAGAGGCTGGCAATGACAGTATGTATGATAACTACAACGGAATCTGGCAATGACAGTATGTCTGATAACTTCAACGGAAGCTGGCGATGACAGTATGTCTGATAACTACAACGGAATCTGGCAATGACAGTATGTCTGATAACTACAACGGAATCTGGCAATGACAGTATGTCTGATAACTACAACGGAAGCTCACAATGATAGTATGTCTGATAACTACAACCGAGGCTGGCAATGACAGTATGTCTGATAACTACAACAGAATCTGACAATGACAGTATGTCTGATAACTACAACCGAGGCTGGCAATGACAGTATGTCTGATAACTACAACGGAAGCTGGCAATGACAGTATGTCTGATAACTACAACGGAATCTGGCAATGACAGTATGTCTGATAACTACAACTGAGGCTGGCAATGACAGTATGTCTGATAACTACAACCGAGGCTGAAAATAACAGAATGTCTGATAACTACATCGGAAGCTGGCAATGATAGTATGTCTGATAACTACAACCGAGGCTGGCAATGACGGTATGTCTGATAACTACAACGGAAGCTGGCAATGATAGTATGTCTGATAACTACAACAGAGGCTGGCAATGACAGTATGTATGATAACTACAACGGAATCTGGCAATGACAGTATGTCTGATAACTTCAACGGAAGCTGGCAATGACAGTATGTCAGATAACTACAACGGAATCTGGCAATGATAGTATGTCTGATAACTACAACCGAGGCTGGCAATGACGGTATGTCTGATAACTACAACGGAAGCTGGCAATGATAGTATGTCTGATAACTACAACAGAGGCTGGCAATGACAGTATGTATGATAACTACAACGGAATCTGGCAATGACAGTATGTCTGATAACTTCAACGGAAGCTGGCAATGACAGTATGTCTGATAACTACAACGGAATCTGGCAATGACAGTATGTCTGATAACTACAACCGAGGCTGGCAATGACAGTATGTCTGATAACTACAACGGAAGCTCACAATGATAGTATGTCTGATAACTACAACCGAGGCTGGCAAATGACAGTATGTCTGATAACTACAACAGAATCTGACAATGACAGTATGTCTGATAACTACAAGGCTGGCAATGACAGTATGTCTGATAACTTCAACGGAATCTGGCAATGACAGTATGTCTGATAACTACAACGGAAGCTGGCAATGACAGTATGTCTGATAACTACAACGGAATCTGGCAATGACAATATGTCTGATAACTACAACGGAAGCTGGCAATGACAGTATGTCTAATAACTTTAACGGAAGCTGGCAATGACAGTATGTCTGACAGCTACAACCGAGGCTGGCAATGACAGTATGTCTGATAACTACAACGGAAGCTGGCAATGACAGTATGTCTGATAACAACAACGGACGCATATTCAAATCTCAACTTGTCTTTGAAAACTATTTCACATATATCCCTTTCTCCTTGGCTCTTAAAGTCTTATTGTTCAGAATATCGTGGCATCGTTTACCTATAGAAATAGGTAGGTGAACAATATTCCCTAACAAGAAACAATACTTAACCTCTGCGATACGTGTGATGTTGGAGATGAATTTCATTATATTTTACTCTGCCCTTTCTTCAAACGTCATAAGAATACATATATCCAAAAGCATTATCTTGAAGAAAAAAACAATGTGTTAAAATTTAAACAATTGTTTAACAATAAAAATATAAGTGTTTCTTATTCATTCTGTAATCCCGTCCTGAAAACCGTACAATCTTCCATGTAAACCATCCCGCCATCCTATGAACTCGTAAGTACTTAATTGTATACCTGTACGTCTTCTGCCAAGTATCCCGGCCTGAGCCCAAAAAAACGTTTCAGGTTATTTTACGTACCCCCACCACAACCACCTCTGACCGTAATATTTTTAGGCTCCCCTTCCTACATACCACCATGAATCTTACATCTGACAAGTGCGTGCTCCTTTTCAAATTGAAAGGAATTATTTGTTTCTATCGAAATTATATATACTGAACATCATTGAAAACGCACCACTTACAAAAGTTCAGATTATTAAAAGCACGTGTAAGGAATTGATATTTTTTGAGTGGATAATAACAGATGGACGACTGACAAAACCAACAACACAGAAAAGACGTTCATTCATTGAAATGTTCCACAGTCAGAAAGGATCAAACACACTTGGGGTCAAATCGAAAAGTCAATATCGCGTGTGACCGCCATTTGCATTGACACATGCAGTTCAACGTCTCCTCATTGTGCCAATAAGAGTCCGAATAGAGTTCTTGAGGATGGCATTCCACTTCTGCAGTAGTGCAGCCTCAAGTTCCCGAATGTTTCGCCGCGAAAGACTTTGACCAGTTTCGCCCCACAAGTGCTCCATGGGGGATAGATCTGGCGACTGTGCTAGCCAATGAATAATATGGATGTGTTGCTGGGCCAGATACTGCATGGAAAGTCTTGTTGTGTGTGCCCGTGCGTTGTCCTGTTGAAAAGTATGGACATCTTGATGGTGATTGAAGACAGATACGATGTGATTCTGAAGAACTGCTCACGATAATAAAGGGCATTAACTCTCCCTTGACAGACATGAAGGAAGTCCTGTGATTGTAATTTATTCCACCCCAGACCATGACACTCCCACCACCCAAAGGTCTGTGTGAACCACACGCTCATCAGCATAACGTTCACAACGTCTACGCCAAACACGTAATCGGCCGTCAGCATTACGTAGATGAAGACGTGACTCGTCAGTGACTACCACACCATGCCATTGTTGTAACCTTTACTGAAAATGCCTGCTAGCCCATTGTATACGCTCATTACGATGTCTGTCAGTCAGAATTGGTCCAACGTAAGGACGTCGAGCCCTGTTGCGTGTAGACGGCGTCGCATTGAGTCAGCGCTGATGACCCCCACGTCAACCTTGAACTAGTGCAGCAGTCCTGGCAGTCGGCAGTGTTCAATCACTGATATGGACAAGGTCAATATGGCGATTCTGATGGAGCGTCGTAACACGTTGTTGCCAAGGGCATTGAAGGTCACTGGTGCTGCCTGTCTACTGATGTCGTCTATGAAGCCTAACGATGGTGGAATGGCCAAGTCCAAGTTGTCGAGTATGAATCATGCCTAGTGCACGTTCTCTTTCGTGAGGTGTTAACCTCGGCATCTCTGTCCTCGTTTCACAATCGTTAGTAAAGCAATGAGAATCGGTTCTCATACACCTGCTTTTAATGTCACAGTCAGCATGATTTCAGAATGAAATTAGCGCTTTTTTCATGGCGTGGCTGCATGTTGATGCATTTTGGAATTAAGAGTCATACTGTGGACAGGAATGTGTTTCTAAAGCATTTTTTCAACTGGACATACCCTTCGACATTTATGTTTGTTATATTCATTGATCATTGTCATGCTGAAATCCATCTTGATGAAAATATGGACAATTTTAGACTGGTCGTTTTCAATGATGTTCAGTATATAATTATTCAAAGACTAAGCCATTAATCTCGTCAGAGTTACGCATCGTGTGTTAGATGACACTTTACCAGTTTGGGGATACATTAAACAATTCCTTATAATACAATGATTACGCGGTTGGCATGCATGTACGACGTACATGGAAAATACATCGAAAATGTTCCCCAGCATCAAGCATCTCATATAAATACTTCAGAGTGATCAGTTATACAAGGATTTTATCGCGATTGTAATCATACTTCTGCTGATTCTCACGTTTGTGTTTAGATGTGTTTCCTTTTCCCTGAACTATTCTATGTTTCTCAAGAGTTATCTCGTTATGTACAGAGACATAAAAAGGAAACAGAAACTGGTCACCCACGAATAATAGTTTATGATCAACGACCATTTCAGTTAAAGATATTAATGTTATGGTAAAGCGTTGAGTGATGCCTAGCAACGCAAGTTCACATTTCATCATGCAAGGTCCTATTCAGTGTATGCACAATGCTCTTCTGGTGCAAAATAAAATAAAAATATATTTTTTAGGAACAGGCTTATCTTAAACATACATGCACGATAGCATATTTTCAAAAGGACGACATTGTCCGAGTTCATAATTATTCATTTTACACTCCTCGAGGGAATTCGTTTAGGGCTATACGCAAACTGTATATACGTACGTTTAACTTTTCTTTAGTGTGACATTGCAGGCGTGGAAAGAGTTTGGTTTATTGTTTTCAGTATCACGCTGTTCAGTAATGCTTTGATCCTTTAATCATATTAAATATTTACTCGTTAAGAGTCAGTATGAAAATATACAGACCCGCACCTCCCCTGCCGTGAGTGAGGTAACACTTTTATCTGACGCAAACCCTTTCATGGAAGCTGATTTCATGATGGGGCAGCCATTGTCTCTTCAACGACACCGGTGGCGACGTGACCCCTCATTAAGCTACAGTTAAACTTTACGACGTTGAATGGCCAGGTATATAAGCCTGGCAAGAGAGAGACTTGACACATCATCTCAGCCACCATGAAGGTAAGAGTAATCATCCTTTCATCATTATGATGAAACTTCTCCTTCTGTTCCTACTGTATACACTGGTTATTCTGGCGAAATACGTTATTGTAGAAGGTTTCTTAAATTTCGAATCATACTTCGTTTCTTTTAGTTGCATGAAATTGTATCATGTTGTTCAATTCGATAAAGGCGTCTTCGCTATACGAGTTCTTTACTGTACCTTTAATTAAACCCCAACCTTAAATCGATGCTTAATTGCTAGAAAAACTATTGCCTAAAAACCGTACAAACATGCCTAAACGATGTACCTTTCAGTTCAAATTAATGGTTTCCGATGAGACCTTATGAGTGAGTGAGTGGGTGAGTGATGTGGGTTTTACGCCGCTTTTAGCACTATTCAAGCAATATCATGGCGGGGTACAGCAGAAATGGGCTTCACACATTGTACCCACGTGGGGAATCGAACCTGGGTCTTCGGCGTGACGGGCGAACGCTTTAACCACCGCCCCGAGACCTTCTAAACACAAATATGACTGCATATCATTTGGCACTGTAGTCTTAACGGAGAAATTCAAACTGACACTACACCCGTGTGCAGTTTCTGGTGACTATAGTGAATGAAAACATGGCTTAAATATAGATTAAAACATTACATCAGATTATACTCTCACTTGATTCCTTATTGTAACGGTGCATTTTAATCCCATATATATGATGTTTACTCGACCCACAACATATTCGACCAATAATCTATTTTATCTAATAAAGAAAAGGGGAGACTAAATACAGAACTAAATATTTTAACGATGTATGAAATGTACAGTAGAACCGGGTTTTCTATAAAAGTTACTTCCTTTCAGTAGATTTTATAACCTGGAACATAAACAGTACTTTCTGTATGTTTCTTTATGAAACTTACAAAATACATTTTGTTCACAAAATTATTGTGCATGTTTTGTAACTGTTTTATGACAAGAAATAAACTCTTCGCTTTGCATTCACATAACTGGATCAAGTCTTAGGAATTGCAATTATGAAACTGGCGACATATGAGGTCTTTTTGCCCTTATGGTTATGTAGGTACCAGTGTCATTCTGTTCATTTATCTATGAGATTTGGCGATATCCCATGATAGTGCAATAATGTTTGGAACTAGAGAACGGCCGGTGGCCTCCTGGTGTATAATAAGCGTACAGGATGCGATTTCTCTGTGAAAGGTTTCTTCAGTCTACGCTTGATTGCTTAAAGATAATGATGATCTTACCACACTCTTTCTCAAATCGATTTTATCTGTAAACATATCCACATCCTTGAAGTAAAGTAAATGTAAGATCGTGCTATGAAAAACACTTTCCAGTATTCATGTCTAAAGCGTTTCGGCATTTTCATAATTAAATTAAAAGTTAAAGTGCAGTTATAAGTGATACACATGTCTATACTGTACATCAACATCACACATTAAAGTATAATGGGATAGGTTAATGGTTAAAGCGTTGGCACGTTCAGTAGACGCATGGGTTCGAATCTGTACGATGAGTGAAACTCAATGAGTATTCCCTACTGTGATGTGGCTTGAATGATGGTGGCATCCAGAAACAATGATCACTTCAACACAAGATTCTTACTTGATAATAACAAAATCAGTCTTACATACAGTGTGTATTAATAACTAGAAAATTCAATGGAGCAATATGGATATGTGCCTTAGAATTCAATGAAGAATTGCAAAAGCAATTTGTAAGAGTAAAACGTGAAAAGCTGCAATGATGATTCCAAACAGTTTTTTTCAAACCATCATCAAGTGTACCATCTTACCAACAGGCTTTAAACTTCAGTTTATTCATAATTATGTATTTTCAGTGTCTCCTCGTCGCCGTCGTCGCTCTGTGCGGCGTTGTCGTATCCAGCATGTCCTACAACAACAACTTTGGCGCTGCCAGGCAGATTGGCCACGTCGCCTCGGGTCTCAACGACTACGGCAAGGGACAATATGGAGACGCCGAGGGTCTTCGTCGTTACGGAAGCTACAACAAAGCGGCCAATGCCGCCAACAAAGCCGCCGACAACTACGCCGCCCACGGTAACGACTACCACAAGGCTGCTGACCATGCCAGCGCAAAGGGAGACGCCGCCTCCAACTACTACGGCCACAAGAACGCCGCTCACGCTGACAAAGCCTCCGGTGCTGCCGCTCTGGCCAACAAAGCCAACTACCACGATGCTGCTGCCACAAAGTACGCAAGGAAGGACGATGCCTCCAAAGCTGCTGCCAACAACGACTACGCCAACAACAACTACTACAGAAAGGGGAACGTCTACAACACCGGAGTCCACTACGGCTTCGACAAGAAGTATAACAAGAACGCCGATGATGGCGGTGACTACGAAATTCTTGATGACAGCTCTTCCCATAACCTCGACGAATACCGTGATAAGAACAAGGCTTACAGCGCTGCCAACAGAGACCACGCCGCCAACAAATATGCTGCTGGTCGCTCTCATGCTCTGAAAGACAGCAAGTACGGTAAGGACGCCAGCAAGGCTCAATACGGTGACGGTAAATACGGCTCTGCAGCTAGTCAGGCTGCCAAGAACGGTGCTGCCAACCACGGCTACGACGGCAAACTCAACGAAGCTGCCGGAAGCAACAAATACTACGCCAACGCCCACGATGCTGCCGTCAACAAACATGACGAGTTCGCTGGCAAGAACGCCTACTACAACAGAAGGAACGCCGCTAATGCTGCTGCACAGGCTGCCAACAACATCGCCGGATATGGAGGTCTCGCCCATGGTGCCCATGCCGTCGCTGGTAGTGCTGGTGTTCTAGGTGTATCTGGAGGTCTTCTCGGCAAAGGAGTAGGATACGGCAAGGGCTACGGTAACCAGTACGGCCACGGATACAACAATGGCTACCTCGGACATGATGCACACAACAACAAGTACTACGATGCCGGCGCCCAAGGTCAACACGCTGACCACTATGATGGTGCTGCCAATGCCGCCCTTGCCAAATCTGGAGGATACGGATCTAAACTGGCTGACTCTAGCCGAGACAAGGCTGGTGCCGCCTATCACAGAGACGGCTACAACAACGCTCACGCCAACGACTACTACAAGTCTGGAGCTGCAGCTGCCAACAACAACGCCTACAGATACAATAAGGACGGTGCCGCTGCCAACAACCATGGATTTAGTCACGCCGGTGCCGACGCTGCCAGTCTCTATGACAACAAAGCCGCCGCTCACGACAATGCCAAATCTGCCTACGCCAAGGACGACTACAGACGAAAGTACAACGAGGGTGCCAAGAAACACCATCTGGTCAAGAAGTTCCACCATCATTCTAAGGCCGGCGGCAACAACTACGAGCGTCTCAACTACGACAAGAAAGACTACAGGGACAACTTTGGACAGAACGCCAATGCCGCTCATGCCAACGCAAAGAAATACTCTCAGAACCTGTACCAGAACGCTGCCAATGCCGCCGCCCATAACAACGACAAATATGCGGCCAACCACGCCAACAAAGCCTCCAACTACTACGATGCTGCTGATGCTGCCAACGGAAACGCCGCAAAGAAATCCAACTACTACAACAAAAACGCCGCTGCCTCTGCTGGTGCTGCCAACGCTGCCGCCAAGTCTCTTCATTACAACCACAACAACGCCGCTGCTGCCAAGGCCAAGAGCCTCAACGACAACGCCCACAACCAGTACGGTAACAACGGTCACGCTTTCAACGTCGCTCACGGTGCTGCTGTCAACCACGCCGGTGCCGCCCACAACGCCCCCAGCTACGGGTACGGTGTCGGACACGGACTTGGAGGAGCTGGCCGTGGAGTTGTCGGCCTTGGTAACGGCGTCAGTGGATTCGGGAACGGAGTTGCCGGCCTTGGTAACGGCGTCAGTGGATTCGGGAACGGAGTTGCCGGCCTTGGTAGAGGCTATGGAGGTTATAACCAGTACCCTTACTACGGGTAAACGGTGATATGTGGTCGACCGTTTTCAACACCATCCTTACTGCACAAACCCTGTGCCTTTGATATGAATGAGGAAGTGTGAATGTTTTTTTACCTCTCGTTTGTTGTGTGTGTGTGTTTTGTGTTGTGTGTGTGTGTGTGTGTGTATTGTTTGTTTTACTAAATTGTAAGGTATAATCTGGAACAAATAAGTGCAGTTCGGAACCTAGATAACTTTTTGATTGTACATGTAATTGCTGTTCAGATAAATACCTATAGTGAAATATTTATGTTAAGAAAGGTGGTATTGAAAGGAACATTTCAGAAGAAATCAAGAATTTCCCTGTACACACAGTATTTCTAACTGGTTCCTTTGCATGTAGTACCTTTTGTGTCAATTGTCATGTGATTTATGTCTTACTTTCACCCAATCGTAAGAATAAATGTTGTCGGATAAATTTGTTTAGTGTCCATTATACAAAACAAGACCGAGTGGAACACAATACTTTCACTGAATGTAGCCTTACACCGCCTTCAGCAAATATATTACCCATCACAACTTTGAACTCACTGATGTATTGTAAAACAAATTCGTAACCTTGAAAAGATTATTGTCATGAGTTCAATAAATGATGAAACTCAGTGAAAATTGGCGAATTCTTAGCAAAACTTTACACCGAAACTCAGCTGTTTACATGCACGATATTTGCACATGCTTTTCAGCAATTTGATGCATGATCCTTGTGCAATTCATCTGCATGAGGATTGCAGTAGGTTCCCCCAAGTTAGTGGAGAAATTCATCTTCGATGAAATCATATATATATACGTAACATGTAGTGAGTGCTTTAAGTGAGTTTAAACTTTTGATGGGTTGCGTATATTGCTCTATGTCTGAATCAAATTATGAACTGGCATCTGTCACGCGGCTAGTGTACACATTCCACACGCTGTATAAGCCTGGGTGCAACTCGCAGTAATCTGTCCAGGTGAACACCCTGAATGAAGCACCTTTCAACAAATCGACAATAGGACGATCATAACTCCAATACTTTAACATGGCTGTTTCTGTATGACACTGTATAAGCTGGGATACACCTCGCAGTGATCTGTCCAGGTGAACACCCTGAATGAAGCACCTTTCAACAAATCGACAATAGGACGATCATAGCTCCAATACTTTAACATGGCTGTTTCTGTATGACACTGTATAAGCTGGGATACACCTCGCAGTGATCTGTCCAGGTGAACACCCTGAATGAAGCACCTTTCAACAAATCGACAATAGGACGATCATAGCTCCAATACTTTAACACTGGCTGTTCGCAGTGATCTGTCTTGAACACCCTGAATGATTTCAACAAATCGACAATAGGACGATCATAACTCCAATACTTTAACATGGCTGTTTCTGTATGCACTGATCTGCAGTCTGTCCAGGTGAACACCCTGAATGAAGCACCTTTCAACAAATCGACAATAGGACGATCATAACTCCAATACTTTAACATGGCTGTGACACTGTATGACACATCGCAGTATATAACACCCTGAATGAAGCACCTTTCAACAAATGGGATACACGATCATAGCTCGCAGTGATCTGTCCAGGTGATACACCTCGCAGAATGAGGTGCACCTTTCAACAAATCGACAATAGCAGCTCCAATACGATCATAGCTCCAATACTTTAACACAATGGCTGTTTCTGTATGACACTGTATAAGCTGGGATACACCTCGCAGTGATCTGTCCAGGTGAATGAACCTGAATGAAGCACGATCCTTTCTTCAACAAACACCTCGAGTAATAGGTGAACACGATCATTTCAACAAATCGACAATAGCCGATCATAGCTTTAACAACATGGCTGTTTCTGTATGACACTGTATAAGCTGGGATACACCTCGCAGTAATCTGTCTTGGTGAACACCCTGAATGAAGCACCTTTCAACAAATCGACAATAGGACGATCATAGCTCCAATACTTTAACATGGCTGTTTCTGTATGACACTGTATAAGCTGGGATACACCTCGCAGTGATCTGTCTTGGTGAACACCCTGAATGAAGCACCTTTCAACAAATCGACAATAGCACGATCATAGCTCCAATACTTTAACATGGCTGTTTCTGTATGACACTGTATAAGCTGGGATACACCTCGCAGTGATCTGTCTTGGTGAACACCCTGAATGAAGCACCTTTCAACAAATCGACAATAGCACGATCATAGCTCCAATACTTTAACATGGCTGTCTCTGTATGACACTGTATAAGCTGGGATACACCTCGCAGTGATCTGTCCAGGTGAACACCCTGAATGAAGCACCTTTCAACAAATCGACAATAGCACGATCATAGCTCCACTACTTTAACATAGGTTTACGGAAGGGGAACGGTCATGATCCTCTTCGTGGGCGTCTCCAAAACGGACACAGTATGAATGCTCTCGACCAGGGCCTCATCAAAATTTCGGATTCATCCTATTGTATTTTCATGAGTGACTAACACTTTGAACGCCCGGTGTGTAATCGGTGAAATGCTCTGTCAACGGCTCCATATAACATTTCAACAACAAAATGACAGGATCCATAATTATGCTTGCCATCACACGTGAAATATGTTACCTGAGCTATTCGGACATTCGCCTTATCCTTGAATGTTTTCTTAATCATCTAAATGTTACAAGTCATCAAGATTATGATCTACATGATCTACATCAAGGAAAGATTATCTGTTTTTTCTTATTCAGATTAAGTAGTTAGTTATAGGTGATTACATTACGAAATAATCATATGCGCTTTCGACTCACGGCCTTAACACCACCAAAACACAACATCCCGGTGATATAACATGTCTGGGATTATGTTGAAATAAAGTGATTATTAAAGCAATGCCATAATGGCATGTTTGGGTTAGACGTATAATGTCCATTGAAATGACATGTGTAGCTCAGGTTCACATGCACTAATAACAACATTTAAATATACTAATAAACAAAGCTGAATTAAAGGTGATAAGAAAATTATGACCTGCGGCAACAACAGTCTCTGCTGGTCTCCGCAGGTCTCCGCAGGTCTCCGCAAGACTCCGCAGCACGAATGGTGTCATGAAGGAACACATAACAAAACGTTGCAGTTTCTGATCCCGTCGAGTTTTTAAAAGTGAAGTGTTAATATAATGTTGGGGGTTCTGTGTCACTAATGTCATTGCGTTCACCGAGAAAAAGTTAAGCTGGCATTAATTCTATGTTTGATAACCACAATAGACCCTTAATGTTTTTAGGTTGTCCCCCCTCACACTTTCCATATTATTTGGGGCGATGAGGTAGCCTAGTGGTTTAAGCGTTCGCTTGTCACGACGAAGACCCGGGTTCTTCTTGTCCCCACAAGAGTACAATGCGTGAAGCCCATTTCTGCTGTCCCCGCCGTGATATTGCTGGTATATTGCTAAAAGCGGCGTAAAACCACACTCACTCACTCATTCCATATTACAGATCCGCAGTTCTTTCCCTAGAGCCTAAACACGTTCAGACCTCAACGCGTCCATATTGCGGGTTTAGAATTGTTTTGTGTTTCTAAACATATTTGTAATGTAAATTTAGTTAAAACGGAGACGGAAAAGTATGACCCACCTTTGACAAGTGTACGCTAATAAGTATGTGAGTTCACTGGGTAACGGATATAGCGAGTACTACAGCTTTCAAATTTCTTTTTTAAATTGTCAGACATTACATTACCTTGCGGACTCTGAGAAAAAGAGCATCACGAATGTTTGCGATACCACCTACCAAAATAAAGACTTTCGATGATAGATCCTTCTCCAAAGCAGGACCCAGTAATCTGCCAAACAACATCCAGGACATGTGCAAACCAGTTCAAGCGAATGCGAAAAACACAGCTTTTTTTACAGTGCCTTTGTCCGAGTGCCTCAGTGCAGTTTGTTGGAACAGGCCCTATATAAATATTAACTTTAACATCATTGAATATGTTTGGGCTATATAATGACATTTCTAATAGAGCTCTTCCACATGTGCTCTTCTGTGTAGATTTACATTGCAGACAGTTTTCATTGCAGACAAGTGTTACCACACACAATAGTTGAGGAACAATGATTGGCCGATATGCCTGCTGTGGCCTAAATGGCTCAACTTGAACTTGAAATGATTGAAACATTTTAAAAATTAAAAGTTGTCATTTGGATGGATTCATTCGTGATAATAATTCAATGTGAAATGGGAATTTCTTTAAATATTACAAATACATGAACCTTATTACAGAATGGTCACTTGCGATACATTTATGCATATGTTAGAGGTTAAATATGGGAAAACGCATAGACATACGAGCTTGGCTGGACTCTGAGTTATTCAATACGCTAAACTAAATACACAGTATTGAGATGGATGCACTCGTGAAATGGGATGTTTGTTTAATTTTCTGTAAATGTTACAAATGCCTTATTACTGAAGGCTCAGTTGATACGTTGGTTGGTTTGTTTGTTGTTTAACGCCACACTCAGCAATATTGCAGCTAAATGGCGGCGGTCTGTAAATAATCGAGTCTGGACCAGACAATCCAGTGATCAACAGCATGAGCATCGATGTACGCCATTGGGATACGATGACATGCGTCAACCACGTGAGCGAGCCTGACCACCCGATCCCGTTAGTCGCCTCTCACGACAAGCTGAAGACCAATTCTAACCCGGATCTTCACGGGTCCACTTGATACGTATCATCATCACAAAATTTTATCTCAAGCTAAAGACACACAACCTGTTTGATCGTGTGACGGACGGTCAGTTAGCTGCATCTATGGAGGGTTGTTCAACATAATTTATTTGGAAAGGGTTCCAACAAAGGTGCCCATGTGAATCCATATAATTCGTTCATTGCATGTCTATCTATTAAATCATCTAGAAACGAATTGCCCCTCTGAAAAATACATGTACTTGTGGTGTTAATATTGACCTGATGCGAGTTGGCAATGCCGTTATACTTAAGCATATGAACGAAATATGCATATATGAAGAAAACCAAACGATTTCTGTATTTTGCTTCATCCCATTCTGTCATTTGGTGTATTTATTGTATATAGGTATTTATGTAAATCTGTATAGGAGGGGGTTCTAAGCTTTGATTATGTGTACCATGCTTGTGATATGTAGTCGGAATAATGAAAACATTTAAAGATTTCTCGTGATTATAGAATGTTGATTAAAGACACTTTACTGAACCCCGAGCACAAATAATGTATTGACAAACCTAGAAATATACATGCAATCTGGACAAGCCGGAATTTGAACTCACGATCAAAGGGCGAAATTGTGCATTTATAATTACGGTGCCTCGAACAACGGGTCACCTGGTTTACACGTATACAGAATATGTGAGTGGGGCATACAGTTAAACATATGCGCACATTATTTCATGAAAAAAAGTTCATATTTACTTGAAAGTCCACTTTTCTGTATTTAGATTAGATACTTGATAGTGAAATGCTATGCTGTCAGCCACAAATTGTATGATAAGTATTCTCGTCAGATTTAATTACTGAAAAACAACCCAACTCTCAGGCCTTCTATTTACATATCTTCATCCCGATTAGGTTCACAGAGACTTGGTATTCTCAGTGAAGCAATTAATATAAATGTATGGGTGACTTAATTATTCTAAACCGCCTGGCTTATGTAAAATGATATTCAAGTTGAATTTCAATCACTGGAATAAAGAGTCAGCAAGATATAACAAAAATATCACACTTGAACGTATCACGGCTAATTGATTCAATGGTTTCTCTCTCATTACTAATTGTAATAATTATTGTTGAGCGATTTAGATAAGAGAACTTGACCAGAAAAAAGACTATGTGCTTATTTATAAATTATTTTGCGGTGAACATTTACATTAATAATCAATTATTTTACTGTTGGTAAAAAATGTTCATATAATTTCTGCACTTTTCAAACTTTGCTTCAAAGATTTAAGTTTTAATATTAATAAGATTAGCATCTCACGAAGCATTTCTAAACACAGCGATTTTCCAGTTGAATCCAACAATCCTGTAATATATTCACGTCTATTTACTTCATAATCACATGCAGACTTTCTCGACCTGATGAAATAAAGTTTTCATCAGATCTGTCCTCGCTAATGCCCCTCCCCCGCCGTGAGTGAGGTAACACTATTGTCTGACTCAAACCCCTTTCATTGAAGTTGATTTCATGACGGGACCGCCATTGTCTCTTTAACGACACCGGTGATGATATGACCCCTCATTAAGCTACAGTTAAACTTTACGACGTTGACTACGGAGGGATATAAGTCAGGCAACACAGAGCCCAGGCACAACACTCTCTCCATCAGCATGAAGGTAAGAGCTCCTGGTTGCAAGTTATTCTACTGCTAATGATCTTGTATCTACTCTTATACTGTTGCTATAAAGTTAATACCTAGATAGATTGTAAGGATACATAGTAGATTTAGGATTTAGACCACTTGGGAGATTTTTTCTGCTCCCATCTGTGTCATATATACGTATATTATTCAGTTAATACCTCAATGTAAGTTGTTCGTAAGGAAAGGATTATAATGTATTTTTTCAGTGTCATCTGTGTAATAGTATATTTTCCACGTTATAACGTTGCAAAATGTAAGGAGTTTGTTAGGCACGATTCACCTAAACATTCTGGTTTCATTTGTGTGGTTAGTAATATTTTCCACGTAATAATGTTGCATACTGAAATGAGTTTGTTAGGCACGATTCACCTAAAAACATTCTGGTTTCATCTGTCTCATAAATATGGGTTTTCAGTTGATACAGTCCTATAATGTTTGGGTTTGAGTCAGGAACGACTTTGCCTGGATTGACTTCTATCATGCATTGTTTTTCATGATTGAAGTGCAAACCAAGGGCGGATAACTCTGAGCCACTGGCTTTGTGTTTTTATGAAATAGAACCTTTCTTTTCGTTCCCGTATTTAAAAACGTCAGAAGTTAATTCTGAATTGAAAATGACTAGTTTTTAAATATAATAAAGATATACTACAGACTATACAGGTATATTTCTTATGGGTGAAAAGGCGTGTGTGCACGTCATAGATATTATCCCATGAGTAGCTATCGCCTTTAATTTCTAATTTCTAGATTCCATTTCAAGGAAAATACGAAATGCATTTTGTCCTTCCAGGTGCGCAAACAAAATTGTCTGATTCTTCTAAACATCCGGCTCTCTTTATCTCCAGTTTTACACGAATTTTTGTCAACATACCCCTTTTCCATAATCTTGTGTTCGTTTGTATTCTATTTGGTCACTTAAACTGTATTGTTGAAAGGTGTAATAGATGTATGTTGATACATGCACGAAGCAGTCCAAGTTGGCGTTACTCGTAATAAGTCATTCATCTTCGTTTTTTATAACTTGTGTAAAATGGACATACTCTATTCTCGAATATACGTGTTTTATTTCGGTTTAATATCAGAAATATTTAGTACTACATATAAACTAGGTTTTACCCTTTACCAGAAATCAAGACACAGTGAAGTTTGGGACACCAATGTAGGGCCTCACACGTACGTTGTACCGAAATTGGGAATCGAGTTCGTCTCAAGCTTCTCAATATGGAAAATTCCGTCGTTGAAGATTTTGAAAATACAACATCGTTAGATCAGCAATTATCAGGATAATCTATGTTTTTCAGTGTCTCCTCGTCGCCTTCGTCGCTCTGTGCGGCGTTGTCGTATCCAGCATGTCCTACAACAACAACTTTGGAGCTGCCGCACAGCTTGGCCACGTTGCCTCGGGTCTCAACGACTACGGCAAAGGACGATATGGAGGCGCCGAGGGTCTTCGTCGTTACGGAAGCTACAACAAAGCCGCCAATGCCGCCAACAAAGCCGCAGACAACTACGCCGCCCACGGTAACGACTACCACAAGGCTGCTGACCATGCCAGCGCAAAGGGAGACGCCGCCTCCAACTACTACGGCCACAAGAACGCCGCTCACGCTGACAAAGCCTTCGGTGCTGCCGCTCTGGCCAACAAAGCCAACTACCACGATGCTGCTGCCACAAAGTACGCAAAGAAGGACGATGCCTCCAAAGCTGCTGCCAACAACGACTACGCCAACAACAACTACTACAGAAAGGGGGACGTCTACAACACCGGAGTCCACTACGGCTTCGACAAGAAGTATAACAAGAACGCCGATGAGGGCGGGGACTACGAAATTCTTGATGACAGCTCTTCCCACAACCTCGACGAATACCGTGATAAGAACAAGGCTTACAGCGCTGCCAACAGAGACCACGCCGCCAACAAATATGCTGCTGATCGATCTCATGCTCTGAAAGACAGCAAGTACGGTAAGGACGCCAGCAAGGCTCAGTATGGTAACGGTAAATACGGCTCTGCTGCTAGCCACGCTGCCAAGAACGGTGCTGCCAACCACGGTTACGACAGCAAACTTAACGAAGCTGCCGGAAGCAACAAATACTACGCCAACGCCCACGATGCTGCCGTCAACAAACATGACGACTTCGCTGGCAAGAACGCCTACTACAACAGAAGGAACGCTGCTAATGCTGCTGCACAGGCTGCCAAAAACATCGCCGGATATGGAGGTCTCGCCCATGGTGCCCATGGCGTCGCTGGTGGTGCTGGTGTTCTAGGTGTGTCTGGAGGTCTTCTCGGCAAAGGAGTAGGATACGGCAAGGGCTACGGTAACCAGTACGGCCACGGATACAACAATGGCTACCTGGGACATGACGCACACAACAACAAGTACTACGGTGCCGCCGTCCAAGGTCAACACGCTAACCACTATGATGGTGCTGCCAATGCCGCCGTCGCCAAAACCGGAGGATACGGATCTAAACTTGGTGACTCAAGCCGAAACAAGGCCGGTGCCGCCTATCACAGAGACGGTAACAACAACGCTCACGCCAACGACTACTACAAGTCTGGAGCTGCAGTTGGCAACAACAACGCCTACAGATACAACAAGGACGGTGCCGCTGCCAACAACCATGGCTTCAGTCACGCCGGTGCCGACGCTGCCAGTCTCTATGACAACAAAGCCGCCGCTCACGACAATGCCAAATCTGCCTACGCCAAGGACGACTACAGACGTAAGTACAACGAGGGTGCCAAGAAACACCATCTGGTCAAGAAGTTCCACCATCATTCTAAAACCGGCGGCAACAACTACGAGCGTCTCAACTACGACAAGAAGGACTACAGGGACAACTTTGGACAGAACGCCAATGCCGCTCATGCCAACGCAAAGAAGTACTCTCAGAACCTGTACCAGAACGCTGCCAACGCCGCCGCCCATAACAACGACAAATATGCTGCCAACCACGCCAACAAAGCCTCCAACTACTACGATGCTGCTGATGCTGCCAACGGAAACGCCGCAAAGAAATCCAACTACTATAACAAAAATGCCGCTGCCTCTGCTGGTGCTGCCAACGCTGCTGGCAAATCCTATTATGACAACCACAACAACGCCGCTGCTACGTATGCCAAGGGTCTCAACGACTACGCCCATAACCAGTACGGTAACAACGGCCACGCCTACAACGCCGCTCACGGTGCTGCTGCCCACCATGCCGATGCCACCCACGACACCCTAAGCTACGGTTACGGTGTCGGACACGGAGGATCTGCACATGGAGTTGTCGGCCTTGGTCACGGCTTTCGCGGCTTCGGTAACGGGGTCGGTGTGGGTAAAGGAGTTGTCGGTCTTGGAAACCACGTCGGTAGCTTCAACAACGCTGCAGGCGTTATAAAGGGAGTTTCTAGCCTTGGGAAGGGATTTGGTGCTGTGGGAGGGTTCGGAGTGAACACAGGGGTGGGACACTATCCCTACTACTAGGAACATGGGAAAAGTGTGCAGTGTGCAAGGGCTTAACGTTTGAATGATTTTTACCTGATTTATGTGTGTGCGTGTTCGTATGTCTTATCCGTATTATGTGTTATGACGAGTGCAACTAAATCCGCTGGTGAAGCGGAGATTTGTAATTTGCAAGTACTGTTACTTGCCCTCTATAAAACACATGCAGTAAAAGCCTTAAGCTAAGAACAGCATATTACGCAACTGATTTTATATTCATAATGAAAAAAGAAGATATTGATAAGACTCATCAACCTGTTTTTAAAAATTTAAATTCAAGAAATTGTTTTGTAGATATTCCAGTATATTCGTTGTCGTTGTAAAGATTACATTGTTGTCTTGTTTGCTTTTGCATTGTGATTCATGCATTTTTCCTAAACAAAGAATAAATATTGTCTGGAAAATGTTCCCTTGTGTTTTATCTAAGGAATCTAACGGATTTACATTAACACAATATAACAGAACAATACGCAAATTAGGCCATTAACGTCTTTGAGTGGCATCTCTAGAAGTTGGATAGTCAGATAAGGACAAACTTTATGGATGAACAATTTCTTTATTCAAGTTATGCGACGTTTCGATAAAGATTCTTGTATCGTCCAGGGACTCTTTTCACGAAGCAACCTTTACTAAGGTTAACCTTAACTCCCATTCTTTAACATTGCACTAAGGTTACCTTAGTGACTTACGATCACCTTAGTGCTTTGTGAAAGGAGGACCTGCTTGACAACGATAGAAGAATCTGTATCGAAACGTCGCAATCACCTGAATAAAGAAGTTGTTCATCCATAAAGTTTGTCCTTATCCAAGGTCAAATGTGTGCAGTCAAATATACCCCCGTGCCTCGGTCCACACAACGGTCACGGTGCTACAATAGTCAACATAAGTAGGTTAAGGAACGGAAGATCAACTTAGCGCTTTTTAGAACGGACCCGGTGCTACCTATTTCAAGCCAGTCAGACTTACCCTGATATGTTGGTATATCATCGCAGAGGTGGAAATAACTTTAATATTGCTAGTGTACTCCGGTACAGTGGCACATGTAAAATCACTTGCCCTGATAATTTTTCCACTATACCGTCCGTTTTCTTGTTGATTTTTTAGATAAACAACATAATTAACATTGGAAAGTCAACTAGACACCGGTACAGTGTGATATACAAATTTGCTTGCCCGACAGAAAAAAACACTGGACTCGGACGTCGGGCAATGGGTTATTTTCACCCCTGTCATCGATAGGAATTGTTAACAGTTTCTCGACTGTTATCATGTATTCCTACTGTTCGATGAACATTCTAAAAGATGAATCCATGACGCGTATTTTTATGGATAACAACCTTTTAATTCTTTTTCACGACGTTTCAAAGCTACCCATTGCTCCTTCATCAGGCCTATAGTGTTTAAGGCGTTCGCTCGTCACGCCGAAGACCCGGGTTCGAGTCCCCGCATGGGTACAATGTGTGAAGCCCATTTCTGGTGTCCCCCGTCGTGATATTGCTGGAATATTGCTAAAAGCGGCGTAAAACTCACTCACTCACTCCTTCATCAGGTGACCTGTATTCATGTTCGTCCAACTTATAACTTTCACGAACTTCATTCCAGAAGCTGATGACAAAAAAACGAACTTTATAGATAACAACTTCTTGTTTTTCATCTATAGCGACGTTTCGATACAGATTCTTTCACCGTTATCAAAATAAAGTAATGATGCAAGAATCCATATTGAAACGTCACTCATTTGAATACACAGGAACTTGTTTCCATGACGTTGTATGCTTCGGGATCACCGAAACATCAACGTTTGGTTTCAAGTCTAGATGATAAAAACGGGCAAAGATATCTAGGTAGATGATACATATATAAACATCACGGTTATTTTGTTTATTTAAAAAGGAGAGATATATTGAGTTGTAAAGATTCCATTACCATATGCTAGTCAACACAAAAGCAGCCAGGCTATAGTAATAACGGTATTGTCGTATATTGCAACAAACAGGGAACTTGGATCTGGGTACCAAGGGGATATCATGAGATCAGCATCCCTACCCTGTTCTCGACCCAACTCACTCACTACATGTACACAAATTTAGGGTGTTCGCCCGGTTCGCCCCGGCTATGTTTTATGTTCCCCATAACCATACCCGTGGTGAGATATATTGAGTTGTAAAGATTCCTCATTGAATGATATGCCAATATTCCAGCAATATCACGGCGGGGACACCAGAAATGGGCTTCACACAATGTGCCCATGTGGGGATTCGAACCCGGGTCTTCGGCGTGACGAGCCAACGCTTTAACCACTAGGCTACCCAACCGCCCCTTCCTTCCACGATGAACTGATATGCCCTGATGTCGCTTTGAATATAGTTCAAGCGGCAATAAACCCAACTCACTCATGAAACAAATGTACTTAGATTCCTTTCATTTAAAAAATATTCGTGTTTTGCATTTTGTATCAAAAGGAACGAGAATGTAATGATTTGTTTAGTGCAGCCGTACTGAATAGTATAACTTCTAATTGTTATAAAGGCAACTGTGAAAGTGAAAGTAGCTTCTTCTAAGAAAGAACCGTTGTCCACGATTTAAAGAGCCCATTTGTGATGATTGGTCAGAAATGATCCACATGATCAGTCGTATAAAGGAGAGGAAAATTAACCTTGAAATTAATCATTGAAAAATCAGCTGCTGGGCGAATGAAAGTACAAGATGGGGCTAAAAATAACACAAACAATAATGTTTTTTCGATGATGACGTTTGTTATACGGGTATCATAGTTCTGTTTCGGGAAATAGATTTGCAGTGTTTCAGCGACTGTAATGAGCATAGTAAACTTTGGATAACGTTTGTTATAAGTCTTTGGTCAAAGTCTTTCTAGTGCATACATCCGGCAGTTTTTAGCGTCAGGACAAACATTAAGACGTTTATCATAATCCACACTAGAGTAAATGGGAAATCAACGAAATAATGGAACACTTACATGTTTTAAACATTAAGCATAATTGCACTCTTCAGGAGGCCAAACCATCCCCAGATTGTGAACCTTCAACGCAAAACCGCCTCAAAATAATGATAAAGCAGAAACCAAGTTAAAGTAAATGAGTATAGTTTTGTGCCGCTTGTAGAAACATTCCAGCGCTATGGCTGAGGGGACTGGGGGTGATTAAGATGAAATGGGGTTAAACGTTGCATTCAAGTCTATTCCATTTATCGACGTATCTGCACATGTGTGGGTGGCTGTGTGTGCTAATCCAGAGTTATGCAGTTTTGTTTTAGTGCAGCCACGGAGATACCGTGGTCATATCTCAGTTTATCATGAACACCACCACTCAAACACATTATGCTGACTCAGCCTTTCGAAAGGGTAACAGCAAGAACGTCCTTCTTTTGGCATGAAACCTAGGATCGAACCAAGTACCTTAAGTTCTCCGGGTAAACGCCCCATCCACTAGACCAGGGAAACGTATCGTGAACACCACATATTGTACCCATTGTGGTCAATCGACCAAGGCTATCAGCGTGACGAGCGGACTCGACGGTTTAACCACCCCACCACCATGTTTCAGATAGTGGTCAAACTAAGCTTAGAACCGTTCATGTCGTCTTTATATTTCAAAACCTTTAAACATTATTGTTTTTCTTATTAATGTTGTCTGCTCTAGGGTGTATTTAGGGCAAGTGGAATCGCGATGATAACAAAGAATTAGTATTACAACAGAATACCAAGTATCTCCAACAACTAAATAAATGGACTTCTAGAAATCAGTCAACATAATCCTGTGACACGAGAGTACTTTTAATTATTCTGTTGAAACTAATACAAACAATATGTTAAGTAGCAAGCTTTTCCCCAGTAAAAATAACAAAGCATTCATTTTTCTGGTAAGAAAATATTTATTGGAGATAGGTAAAAAAAGGGCACCTTACACAAAGACATGTACAAGAATCTGAAGTTGTCATGAAAGTACTGTTATTTACCTAAGCTAAGATCATGCATTATGTTGACAATATGAATTATCATCAACAACACTGAAAAAAGAAAAGAAAACTGTTTCACACACAGAAACCACCGAGCAAAGACTCTTCCCATATGTCCCTTAAGTACTGTCGAATGCCAGCTAGGTCAACATCAATGTAACGTATCTTGCCCTAAACATATTTATCAACATTTAAAAAGTCTACAATTCATTGTGTATAATTAACATACAATCGCTACATCTAAACTTGATTTAATGAAATTTTGCTCATAAGACGATAAAATTATAAAAGCCCGTTTCAACAATTGCTTCAAAACACATATTAAAGAAGTACTTCATGACAACCTCGGGATCTGATACAGATGGCATATCTTGAACACACAACGCTGATCATTTACGCTTTCAATAGCGAAGTCTCTTTCACACTGAAATCCGAGTATGACCGTTTACCCGTAGTAAGGGTACTGGTTGTAACCTCCATAACTTTGACCAGAGCCAAAGCCTCTACCAAGGCCGGCAACTCCGTTACGGAATCCACCAACGCCATTTCCAAGGCCGACAACTCCTCTGCCGAAACCATTACCGTATCCACTGACGCCGTGACCAAGGCCGACAACTCCACGTCCAGCTCCTCCAAGTCCGTGTCCCACACCGTAACCGTAGCTTGGGGTGTTGTGGGCGGCACCGGCGTGGTTGGCAGCAGCATGTTTGGCGTTGTAGGCGTGACCGTTGTTGCCGTACTGGTTGTGGGCGTAGTCGTTGAGACCCTTGGCATACGTAGCAGCGGCTTTGTTGTGGTTGCCATAATAGGATTTGCCAGCAGCGTTGGCAGCACCAGCAGAGGCAGCGGCGTTTTTGTTGTAGTAGTTGGATTTCTTTGCGGCGTTGCCGTTGGCAGCATCAGCAGCATCGTAGTAGTTGGAGGCTTTGTTGGCGTGGTTGGCCGCATATTTGTCGTTGTTATGGGCGGCGGCATTGGCAGCGTTCTGGTACAGGTTCTGAGAGTATTTCTTTGCGTTGGCATGAGCGGCATTGGCGTTCTGTCCAAAGTTGTCCCTGTAGTCCTTCTTGTCGTAGTTGAGACGCTCGTAGTTGTTGCCGCCGGCTTTAGAATGATGGTGGAACTTCTTGACCAGATGGTGTTTCTTGGCACCCTCGTTGTACTTACGTCTGTAGTCGTCTTTGGCGTAGGCAGATTTGGCATTGTCGTGAGCGGCGGCTTTGTTGTCATAGAGACTGGCAGCGTCGGCACCGGAGTGACTAAATCCATGGTTGTCGGCAGCGGCACCGTCCTTATTGTATCTGTAGGCGTTGTTGTTGGCAGCTGCAGCTCCAGACTTGTAGTAGTCATTGGCGTGAGCGTTGTTGTAGCCGTCTCTGTGATAGGCGGCACCGGCCTTGTTTCGGCTTGAGTCACCCAGCTTAGATCCGTATCCTCCGGTTTTGGCGAGGGCGGCATTGGAAGCACCATCAAAGTGGTTAGCGTGTTGACCTTGGACGGCAGCACCGTAGTACTTGTTGTTGTGTGCGTCATGTCCAAGGTAGCCATTGTTGTATCCACGGCCGTACTGGTTACCGTAGCCCTTGCCGTATCCTACTCCGCCGAGAACACCTCCAGATACACCTTGGAAACCAGCACCACCAGCGACGCCATGAGCACCATGGGCGAGACCTCCATATCCGGCGATGTTTTTGGCAGCCTGTGCAGCAGCATTAGCAGCGTTCCTTCTGTTGTAGTAGGCGTTCTTGCCAGCGAACTCGTCATGTTTGTCGACGGCAGCATCGTGGGCGTTGGCGTAGTATTTGTTGCTTCCGGCAGCTTCGTTAAGTTTGCCGTCGTAACCGTGGTTGGCAGCACCGTTCTTGGCAGCCTGACTAGCAGCAGAGCCGTATTTACCATTACCGTATTGAGCCTTGCTGGCGTCCTTACCGTACTTGCTGTCTTTCAGAGCATGAGAGCGATCAGCAGCATATTTGTTGGCGGCGTGGTCGCTGTTGGCAGCGCTGTAAGCCTTGCTCTTATCACGGTATTCGTCGAGGTTGTGGGAAGAGCTGTCATCAAGAATTTCGTAGTCACCGCCCTCATCGGCGTTCTTGTTATACTTCTTGTCGAAGCCGTAGTGGACTCCAGTGTTGTAGACGTCCCCCTTTCTGTAGTAGTTGTTGTTGGCGTAGTCGTTGTTGGCAGCAGCTTTGGATGCACCGTCCTTCCTTGCGTACTTTGTGGCAGCAGCATCGTGGTAGTTGGCTTTGTTGGCCAGAGCGGCAGCACCGGAGGCTTTGTCAGCGTGAGCGGCGTTCTTGTGGCCGTAGTAGTTGGAGGCGGCGTCCCCCTTTGCGCTGGCATGGTCAGCAGCCTTGTGGTAGTTGTTACCGCGGGCGGCGTAGTTGTCGGCGGCTTTATTGTTGACATTGGCCGCTTTGTTGTAGCTTCCGTAACGACGAAGACCCTCGGCGCCTCCATATTGTCCCTTGCCGTAGTCGTTGAGACCCGAGGCAACGTGGCCAAGCTGTCTGGCAGCGCCAAAGTTGTTGTTGTAGGACATGCTTGATACGACAATGCCGCACAGAGCGACGACGGCGACGAGGAGACACTGAAAAACACATTGTTGAACGTTGGTCAAATTATGGGTTTGTTTATTCATATTTTACTTGACCCTCAAACTTTGTTTTTTTTGAAAATATGCGCTGCAGACATATTTCGTTTGTCCCGAACGAACATGAAGGAATCTGAATTTTAGTCCTGTAAGTTCTACCATATACAAAGACTGGTTTATTCGCGTATATTTCATACTACTGCGTTTAATTTGATTCGGGTTCTTTTTTCTCTTTCACAAAGAATTGCATTGCTGAATAACATTTCGTTCTTGCAACTTATATTTATCAAGCGCACTTTTTGTCAATCATAGTTCGTTTCCTACTACAATATACCATAAGATCATCAATGTGTAATGATTTTTCGTTTCTGACTTTGAGTTTCAAATCAAGTTACGTTTCTCACTCCGAAGCTTTTCAGTGTCAAATGATTTTTGGTTTCTAACCCAAGCATGAACAGCAGATTTATTTTTGTTAAAATCTATTTCGTTTCTTAATACAAAATACAAAGCAAGCAGACGCATTTTGGTCAAATCCTGTTCCGCATTTTACTTCAAGAGATGTAAAAGTATCTCACCTGCATTCTGACTGTTGCCTGTCTGTGTCTGTGCCTGTGTCCGCTGAAGGGCTGGCTGATCTGCTGTCTCCCTGCATCAACACTCCTTATAAACCATCGTCTTCATCGTCGTAAAGTTTAAATGGACCATAACGAGGGATCACACCGCGACCACCTTCTTTAATCAAACAATGGCAGCTCCGTCATTAAACCGAGGCCGTAGAGAGACGGGTGGTGGCAGATGGCCGCGTTACCTCACAATCCCCGGGGGTAGGGGATACATAGGGGACACAGCATACATATTCATATACATCGGCCTTTAATGACAGGTTAGTAATGAATATTAACTGTTTCATTTTGCCTTCGCATATCGTTACAGTTGATATGGTAGAGTGGATTGTATTATCTACTTCTCATGTCACTTAGGTTTCGGTACTCTTTGGAATTTATGTTATGAATATTATCATGATTATTTATTCTGATTTTTTTGTGGATAATTTTATTTTATGGGTATTTGACGAAATATTCATGACAATACAAAACCTACATGACATTGCCACATTTACTTGCAACGTTAGTTTTGATTTTTCCGAAATGGCATTTTTTTATATTGGGTTAAGGCACTTTCTTTAAAATAATTATGTAAATATTAAAGAAAAGCGACTTAATCCCACATTCATCAGATATAGATATACTCATGATATACTCGGATTGTGCTATAGCAAACACTACCTCCATATAGAAATTAATCCCAGGCATGACCTTTTTGTTATAAAAAAGAAAACGAATTAATATCCAGTCGTATGCAAATATCGTATGTTTAATATATGCCATTCTTCAAAAAACAGACTCAAAACACATCTCTTTCAACGCTATGTTTCATAAACCCTTGTATTTCCTTGTACATATGAACTGTTACTTGTCAGCACTGTACAAATACACGTATTTTTATTAGTTACTGTAGCTTCCTGACAAATAGTTACATCAAAAAGATGTGAGATAATTATAACTATCTGTATAACTCAAACTGCAATTATGTCTGTAAAATTAACCTGATTAACATCGGCACACGTCATGTAACTAGCATAACAGTGGTATGTAACATATACGCAGTTCCAAAAGAAACGCTAATCATATAAAACGGATTCAGTGTGAATCAAGAGATAGATATATATATGTGTGTGTGCGTGCGTGCGTGCGTGCGTGCGTGCGTGCGTGCGTGTGTGTGTGTGTGTGTGTTTGAAAACGTGCATGAAAAGAAGTCAATCAGTGAACACATAAATGATCTTTATTCACAACCAGATGTGTCTGGCGATAATGTCGATAAGACGATGTCATATTACGCCATTTGGTAACGTCACTTACACGCCATGGGAAATGACATTTCAGTATCAAGTATGGCCTCTATTAGCAACCACTTCGGTATCATCAGAACAAACTACCGATGAGAATGGTCGTATGAGCATCGAACATCCCATGTCGCCCCGTTTTACGTTTTATTCCATGAAATTTCAAACATTTGTTATATTCGCATTGCTTTTGGAATTCAATTTAAATCAGAAATACTTCAACTTACCTAAATTACCAATCAGGGTGACATTAGCCAGAAGACACACTCTCTTTACTTAAATTATTCATGTAAATAAAATTCAGTGAAGTAAATGATCTATATATGTAAGTATATTGATTGAAAAACTTATGCTTATCTTTACCTTCTGAATTCCGAAACATTATGCATATCAGAACCCTGTGTAGTCAAGGGAAAAGAAAACCATACAGTGTAATACTCACTGACAGTCAAACACCCACCCACATGTATACATATATACTGAAACTCGAAAGAAACGGCACATCGATTTAGGTTTCTGAAAGCACATACTTTGATTCACTCTAATTAACAATCAAACCGGAGGACTGAGTTCAAACTTGACAGTTATGGTTTACACATGTTCGGGAATCACATTTAGACTTCACACAAACAAAATCACTAAAAATGGTTCCATTAAGATACCTGAAGGTCAGTATCGTGTGTGGCATCCATGACATGTTAACAAGACGTTACAATCATAATAAAACGCCACCTTGTAAGAACAACATTTTGCATTTGGTTTAGAAAGGTGACGTTTCTTTTGCGATTCAGTATATATGTGTGCGCGTCTATTTGTGGGTGTGTGTGCGTGTGTGTATGCGTACGAAGGCCCAACAATATAGTTGATGGATAAATTTGTTATATTTTGTACAGTGAAACCTGGCTAATCCGGACGGTATCGATCTCGGTGAAATCTTCGGATTACCCCATCGCTGTATTAACAAATGGTGCAGGTATAGTACGTGTACAGAAGTATGGATTTCGGTTGTCACAGCTTCACAATACAGTCATTTAAGCCTTGAGACAATAAATCTGGGCCCTACTTAACATATTTTACCAAGCAGCTGAAGCGATAAGACATAATGGTGTCATCCCGATCGGTTGAATATTTAAATAAGAATAAAATAGCAGCTGACTTGTCGGCACTGTATATTCCAGCATGCCTGATGTGTCAGTGGTTCAAATATCTACACAAAGCATTCAAATAAAAATTATTAAACAGCGGCAGTATAACAAAATGTCTAGTGTTTGTCAGCAAAGTTTTATTCATGACACTACATGCTGTAGTTCAGCATGTAGTGTCATGAATAAAACTTTGCTGACAAAAACTAGACATTTTGTTATACTGCCGCTGTTGAATAATTTTTTGTCGAAATGCGTCTTCCTGCTGAAATTCTTGAAAGGCTTTTAGAAGTTGGAAGAGCATGAATACAATAACACGTTTAATGGATAACAACTTCTTTTTTCTTCTTAATTTTTTAAACACACACGTTAATTCAGTGACAGTCATTTTGTGTTTGGCCACTAACGGTTATGCCGACCTAAATCATGCAGTTTGGGTACTTGAGCGAAAACAAATAGTTTATTCGTTCGGGTTTGTTTTACTATTATCGATGGCAGTTCATGTACTTGAGCGAAAACAAATAGTTTATTCGTTCGGGTTTGTTTTACTATTATCGATGGCAGTTCATGTACTTGATGTACGAAAAATAAACATATACGGAGGCACATTACAATGCAAGTCTATATTTAGCAGCTACAGTTTGACAGATACTTGTTTACATGAGTTTAACGCCGACTGGTGAAGCGTCCTGTCACAGCGTGATAAACGTATACACTGAAACCTCTTTAATCTGGACTTCGTGAGCTTGGAAACCACCTTGTCCATAAGATTTGTATGAGAGCGCATGGCAGCACATAAGTGAACACATAAATGATCTTGATTCATAACCTGAGGTGACTTGTGTAAAAGTAAATAAGACGATAGATTGCGCCATTTGCTAACGTCACCTTAGAGCCATTGGAAATGACAGTCCAGTATCGATTATGGCCCCATTCGCAGCCACTTCGGTATCATCCGAACACACAACCGATGAGGAATGACCATCTGAGCATCGAACACACCACTTATCCCCGTTTTATGTTTCATTCCATGTAATTTCAAACACTTGTGATATTCGCGTTTCTTTTGGAATTCAGTATAAGTCAGGATTACTTAAATTTACCAATGAGTGTTTGTGGGTGCGTGTTTAAGGATGTTGTATATGGCTAAGTACTCCTTTAATACAGTATTAAAGAATATCTATTGTTTTGAGTGAGTGAGTGAGTGAGCAGTATTCCAGCAATATCATGGCGGGGGACACCAGAAATGGGCTTCACACACTGTACCCATGTGGGTCATCGAGCCCGGTTCTTCGGCGTGACGAGCGAACGCTTTAACTACTGGGCTACCCTACCGTCCCTCTTCTGTTTCGCGATACTTCACACAGACACTTTTACACAAACAAATTATTTGCCTTGATTACAAATATGAATAAAACATTAATTCAGCTTAATCAGCCTTACGTATGTGCATGTATCAGATTTGTCTTCAAAGCGAAAAACATTCAGCATGCAAAGCAGATGTATATCCTGAAGAAACAGTAGAGGAAACAAAAAGAAATGAAAATAATAATGACCAGTTTAACAACAGCTGAGACAAACCATTCAGAAATATGTAGGCAAATACAGCAATTATAACCGACTCCAGTAAAAATTGCTTTAATCTCTCGAAAACGGGCCTATGCAAGCAAAACTATATTACAATACAGAATACTTCAACGAAAACATACAAGACACCAGAATACACTTTGACTTCGATTTTAAGCACAGGTTATCTAATTAGTTAAAGGTACCACACACGGGAAAATTAGAAAAGAACTCAAACAATATTTTTGCAAACTTAAAATGTATCAACGTTGATGTTGTAGGTCATTGGTTATAACACTGCATGTGTGCACAGATAGTGAAACTCGTATTTCACTTATGTCTACTTGGTTGTTCTGGAGGAACTGATGTGTGTATAACACATTACATCAGACATCAGACATTATACTTTCTTAATTGAAGTTTGTCCGATTGTGATACAAAGTGTATTAAATCTGAATCGTGTTTCTTTCTACAAAATAACGCTTATCATATGGAACACACGGATAAATACAAACAGTGTTTCACTTTTAAAGAATCATACACATACGGGTAGAGGTAGAATTAAATGAGAAGTAGACGTAAATGTAGAAACAGAGGTTGAAATCGAAGTAGATGAAGTAAAAGTAGAAGTAGAACAGAAGAGGTAGTCGCAGAGGAAGAGGAGGAGAAGTGGTAGTAGGAGCATAAGCAGAGGTAGAAACAAAGGAAGGACGGGTAGAAGCAGAGGTGGAAATATAAGTTGGGATAGGGTAGAACAGAGGTAGAAAGATAGGTAGAGGTAGGAACAGAGGTAGAAAAAGAAGTAGCAGGGAGTTTAGTTTTACACCGCACTCAGCAATGTTCCAACTATATGGCAGCGGTCTGTAAATAATCGAGTCTGGACCAGACAATCCAGTGATTAACAGCATGAGCATCGATCTGCGCAACTGGGAACCGATGACATGTGTCAACCAAGCCAGCGAGCCTGACCACCCGATCCTGTTAGTCGCCTCTTACAACAAGCATGGGTTAATGAAGGTTCATTCTAACCCGGATCTTCACGGGTTGCATAACAGTAGAAGGACAGGTAGATGTAGAGGTAGAAATAAAAGTTGGGATAGGGTAGAACAGAGGTAGGAGAAGTAGAGGTAGAAGAAGAGACAGGGATAACAGTAGAAGGACAGGCCGGTGTAGAGGTAGAAAGAAAAGTTGGGATAAGGTAGAACAGAGGTAGGAGAAGTAGAGGTTGAAGAAGAGGCAGGGATAACAGAAGGACAGGTAGATAGTAAAGAAGTACCAGAGAAAAGGGTAGAGGTAAAGTAGCGGTAGAGATAGTGGTAGTGGAGGGAAGGGTAGTGTGGAGTTAGTGAAAATATAGTAGCAGGCATCAGGGCACCTTTTTCTAGGATATAGTAGTACATTTCTTTTGTCTTTGCGTTTTTGCCGATGTTTGCGTTTGTTTCGGTATAAATTATGCTTGTGTGTAAACATGTTTTAATCTATATATATATATTCATTCATTGTACTGACACGACGTTCAACTGACGAAGGAGCAAGAATCAGCTCTGAAACGCCGTGCCAAAAAACGTTATCCACAAAACGTGCCATGTACTCTTGTTTTATTTCATTTAATTTTTTATAGGGGTGTGTATTTTGGTGGTGGTGGTGGGGTGTCTATTTCTGTATTACTTAGTATATGGGTCATCTCCTATTTTATAATCCATAAACAAAGGCATGTTGATGTTGTTGCTGTTGTTGAATAATTATAACTTTACGACAATAGACTTGAGTGTCCAGCGAAGCGGATCGCACAGTTACCGTTATCAGCGTCTCGTGAAGTTTAATGGGAAATGGTTTGTGCTTTAAAAGACGGACACTGCCGGCGAGTCTCCACACTTGGATCTCATCTCCAGACAGAGAAACACCTGTGGGAGTCAAGATGAAGGTAAGATACAGTTGAAACGTCTTGCTTCCTATTTCAGTAGTTCGCTCAGTTTCAAAATGTGTATGCAAATTATCTCCCCCCCATACTATAAACACTGATGATGTGAATGATGGCGACATACCCATCAGCGGCTTTTGTACAGGTGATACCTGAATTGTAATTTTTAATTAAATGCTTGTAGATTCTGAGAGCCACTCAAACAGATATTCAAAGTTAAAGCAAGTGTGTATATTCTGTTTTCAGAGTTTCTCCATTGCCGTCATCGCCATCTGTGTGGCTGCTGCCACATGCGACTACCTCGACAACTATGGCGCCGCCGCCAACAACGGCCACCTGTCAGCCGGCGTCAACAACTACGGGAAAGGACAATACGCTAATCAAAACACTGACCAGAAATACAACACATACGACAACGCCGCCAACAACTACAACAAAGCTGCCAACAACTACGCCAGCCACGGCAGCAACTACTACAAAGCAGCTGATAAAGCCGGCGCCAAGGGAGACGCTGCCTCCAACTATTACGGAAACAAGGCCGCCGCCCACGCCAATAACGCTTACGGTGACGCCGGACACGCCAACAAAGCCGGCTACCACGACGCCGCCGCCAACCACTACGACAGGAAAGACAACGCCGCAAGAGCTGCTGCTTACAACAACCACGCCAACAACAACTACTACAACAAGGGGGACGTTTTCAACACCGATGTCAACTACGGCTTCGACAAGAAATACAACAAAAACTCCAACGAGGATGGTGACTACGAAATCCTTGACACAAGCAGTGCTCACAACCTCGGCGACTACCGTGATCACAGTGGAGCCGCCAACTACGCCAGCCGCGACCACGCCAACAAAAAATACGCCGCCGATGCCGCACACGCTCAGAAGGGCAATGGGTACGGACATGGCGCTGCAGCAAAGCAATACGGAAACGGTAAATACGGTGCCGCAACCAGCCACGCTGCCAACAACGGTGCTGCTAACCACGCCGCTGCTGCCAAGTTGAGCGAAGCTGCTGGAAGCAACAAATACTACGACAACGCTCACGACGCTTCCAAAGATCAGTACGACAACTTCGCCAAAAAGAACGCCGTCTACGACAGAAACAGCGTCGCTAACGCCGCTGCACAAGCTGCACACAACCTCGCTGGACACGGCAACCACGGCGTCTACGGAACACGCGGATTCTCTGGTGTCGTAGGCACTGGAGGTGTCGGAAAAGGCAACGGTTACGGGAACAACTACGGCAACGGTTACGGCAAAGGTCAACAATATGGTCAACAATACGGTCAGCAATATGGTCAACAATATGGTCAGAACGGACACGGTCTGTACGACAACGCCGCCCAGGGTCAACACGCCAACCATTATGATTCCGCTGCCAATGCTGCCAATGTCAGGAATGGTAAATATGGATCTCACCTGAATGATTACCAGAGAAACAATGCCGGCGCTGCCTACCACAGGAACGGCTACAACAACGCTCAAGGCAACGACTACTACAAATCCGGTGCTGCTGCTGACAAGAACAACGCCTACAGATCCAACACCGATGCTGCTGCATCTGACAGACACGGATACGACCACGCCGGTGCTGATGCTGCCAACCTTTACAATGCTCAAGCTGCTGCCGCCGACAGTGCCAACTCTGCCTACGCCAAGGACAACTACAGACGCAATTACAACGACGCTGCCAAGAAACATCATCTGGTCAAGAAGTTCCACCACCACAACAACGCCGGCGGTAACAACTACGAACGCCTCAACTACAACAAGAAGGACTACAAGGATAACTTTGCCCAGAACGCTAACGCTGCCCACTCTAATGCCAACAACTACGCTCAGAGGTATTACAACGACGCCGCCAACGCAGCAGCCCACAACAACGACAAATACGCCGCCAACAACGCTGATAACGCCTACAAATACAATGACGTCGCTCAGGCCGCCAACGGCAACGCTGCTAAGAAATCGAACTACTACAGCCAGGGCGCTGCTAAAGCTGCCGGAGACAGCAACAACGCCGCTGCTTCTAAATACAACGACTACAACAACGCTGCTGCTGCCCGCGCCAACGTCCTCAACAACTACGCCCACAACAACTATGGCTCCAATTCCAATGCCCATGCTAATGCACACGGCGCTGCTACCAACCACGCCGCCGCCACTCAACACGGAACCCCCTACAACAACGGCTTCGGAGTTGGACATGACGTTGGTGTCGGCCATGGAGTTGGTGTCGGAAAGGGATTCGGGGGGTTCGGAGTCGGAAATGGCGTCGTCGGCGTTGGATACGGCCGTGGCCTTGCTGGTGGTTTCGGAGGCTCCAAGAGCGGCTACCAGTATTACTAGACATAAGCCATAGGTGTATTGGGATCACTGGGGTTATGGATGGTGGATTTATGGGGGATGCTTTTTAAGAATTTTATATTGTTTGATACCTTTACTTACTTCTCCGGAAACATGTGTGCTGTCTATCTGTCCTGTTGTAAATATATTATCCATGAAACCTTACAGAAATATGTTTTGTAGAACTACAATCTCGAGGTGACCAAATCAAACTACGTTTCTTCTGCAGTTAAGATGTTTCGAATGTTTAGTCTCTGGTGTTACATCTTTCGTATATGTTGAGATACATTTACTATTTTCAAGGAGTGATGTAGATCTCCTAGTCATGTGTTGTCATGCCTATCTGAATAAATGATTCTTGAATATAATCATATTTTCTGTGTTACTTAGGTTACTGAACCGTATAAAGTGGCTTATATATGTACACATAACTGGGCAATAATAACCCGAGATTCCACACGTGTTATAACACAATTCCACGAGATTCCACATGTGTCATAACACAATTCCACGAGACTCCACACGTGTTATAACTCAATTCCACGATATTCCACACGTGCTATAACACAATTCCACGACATTCCACATTTGTTATAACACAATTCTACGAGATTCCGCACGAGTTATAACACAATTCCACGAGAGTCCACACGTGTTATAACCCATGATATACACAGACAATAGTTTCAAAGTCAATTCTCAGTCAGTGAAGTTGGGATTTCTCATAATTATACTCACAGTTGAATAGTTCTATTGGGGGCGTTCTTATCAGAGAGACTGTTCTCATACTGGCAAACAAGGACAAGTTGGACCGGCGCAGAGAACGCGTTTACGAGAAGTAGGCGGTGCACGGCAATGAGCGAACCCATGTGGTTTGTGGAAGGTAGAGCAGATGTCGGCTAGTGCACGTGACGATGAATTTGATTCCACGTGTAGCTGCACACGCCTTGCTCATAAGACTCTCTGGTCGGTGTAGCAAGTCGCACTACACTTGATCGCGGACAACCTGGGGCCCCTTCTGTAACAATGGCAAGTTCCAGTGGGCGGCACTCATGCATGTTAATACAGGTCAATTGCCAGGTGCTCAATTCATCCTTGTTTGCCAGTAGTCTAGGCGACACAAAACCAAATATTTATAAGTTTCAATAAAAAACAGCTATTGCATGTACATGTGTACATAGTCTGGCCTTAAAGAGTACAGGAATCTAAATAGACCGACCCCAGTTCCACACAAAATGTCATCCGCTAGAAAATACTTGTAGTCAAATTCAGCATAAGACATCTTTTTTTAAAACAGACAGCACTAAATATTACAAAATACGGTCAGTTGTTACTGGATCGGTGTGCATTTACATAACACAAAAATCTGACACAAAATCATCCAATCACATCTCTCTGATGATTCAACCTGCGCTGAAAGCTACTACGAAATCTGATTTGGTCTAGTGTAACCAGTATGTACAGATATCTAATCACATTTCCGTTACCAAGTGCACGAAGCGTGATACAAAACTGGTTTCATGTGTAACTGCGTTGTTGGGATTAACGCATCTTTGGACAAAATCTTCAAAGCGTATTGACGTAGGCGATAGGGACAAATGGGGTTATACGTTTAGCGCATTTTTGTGCTTGTTGAAACTTTACAAGACGTTACATGACAGTTTGGATAATATATCTAAAAGAAGCCTGGAACAGTCCTTGGAAACACACCCGTGAAGGTCCGGGTTAGAATATTGATCTTCAGTAACTCATGCTTGTCGTAAGAGGTGACTAACGGGATCGGGTGGTCAAGCTCGCTGACTTGGTTGACACATGTCATCCGTTCCCAATTGCGCAGATCTATGTTCATGCTGTTGATCACTGGATTGTCTGGTCCAGACCCGATTATTTACAGACCGCCGCCATATAGTTGGAATATTGCTGAGTGCGGCGTAAAACTAAACTCGCTCACTCACTCTTGGAAACACACAAATCCAAACGTCTTCCGCTTCACTGAAGTGCCAAAGAGGAACCAAAACAGTGAAATGACCTAACGTTTGAGCTGCAACACCAAACCGCTAATGAATATAGAGGAATGGAAAACCACCTTGCTCCACTAAAGTACCAACATCAGCACACAATAATCAACTCGTACGTGGACTCACCGGGTCACCTAGCTCCACTAAAGTACCAAAATCAGCACACAATAATCAA
Organism: Haliotis rubra; assembly: GCF_003918875.1. NCBI lineage: Eukaryota > Metazoa > Mollusca > Gastropoda > Lepetellida > Haliotidae > Haliotis > Haliotis rubra. Next base: position 16,351 of record NW_025765476.1, on the reverse strand, counting down.
CTCGGTACGTGGACTCACCGGGTCACCTAGCTCCACTAAAGTACCAACATCAGTACACAATAATCAACTCGTACGTGGACTCACCGGGTCACCTAGCTCCACTAAAGTACCAAAATCAGCACACAATAATCAACTCGGTACGTGGACTCACCGGGTCACCTAGCTCCACTAAAGTACCAACATCAGTACACAATAATCAACTCGTACGTGGACTCACCGGGTCACCTAGCTCCACTAAAGTACCAACATCAGCACACAATAATCAACTCGGTACGTGGACTCAGCAGGTCACCTAGCTCCCACTGGATTAACTCACAAACTAAGTGTTTTAGGACCAATTCATGTTTTAATGTTTCTACATCATGCAACACTGTAAAGTCCTCATTTAATACTTCCCATGGTTCGAAAGGTCCATTGCCTATACCGTTAGGTTCCAACTTATTTCTAGTCGACTGACTTTTAATACCTTCTTTCTCCCCTTAGCGTATTACTGGTAGTACCCTATTGGCAATATAATAGAAAGCAGCAATGTGTGATCGGTGTTTAATTATTTTAATTATTCTATTGCTTTAATTATTTAAAGTACATAATCGACAAATCCATTTGGGTAATTCATCTGGCCTAATTTATTTCACGGTAAAATGTATTTCGGTACTGTTTGGAGCTTCAAAGGTGTATGTGTCAGTGCAGGTATACTCGCATGTACTGTTGAGGATCTCCTCGTCAGAAGGGTAGAGGGACATAGCACTCTATACAAACAAAGTAGCTGATAAAATGTAGATCCAAAGCAGGAACGGAGTTGCATTGTTAAAAAATTCAAAATACATTTATGAATTGTGAAATATATACTCGGCGTCATTAATGAAGGGTCAAGCTATTGGTAACACTGTTTCTTAAAAGTTGTAAAATCTTAGTATTTTTCTAACTATATACAACTGAATGTTGTATTCAATAACTACTTTCTCCACAAAGCGTATAATTGGTAGTACCCTGTGGGCAATAAAATAGAAAGCAGCCATGTGTGATCGATGTTTTATTATTTCAATTGTTTTATTACTTTAATTATTTAAGTACATACCTTATCTTTTTAGGTACTACTTCGTATTCATCTGACCTATTTCATTGCATGGTAAAATGTATTGCCTTACTGCCTGGTGATTGGTACTTCAAAGGTGTGTCACACAAAGTCTATCAGGGCAGGTTTGCAGCATGCAACTTCAAGGCGTGGCCGATGCCTACCATCAATTAGACTAATGCTTAGTCTCTGAATATATATAATTTTGATAGTAACAAACAAGCCCATTTAAATTGAAAAGGAGCCCTAGAAGGACCAGAGATTCAGAACCTAAGGAAATCTAGACTTGCTTTATTTAGGGCTGTAGCACTGCAGAGAGGGCTTGGCAGTTGGGAAAATAATGTGGTTCAGGGACTGTGAGACAGACTAACCATCAATCTACGTCGGACGTTACCACAATGGGGAAGGAACCATATCAATATGGTAACGGTAAATATTTGATACTTCAGATTTGGTTAGCTGGGGTACATTTTAGAAGAACCTAAATAGTATACAGTGACTTATTGTTAATACCAGCATAATACTGCAACTATACCTATATTGTATAGACGGTATGCCCACACCTTAACTGGAAGCTGACATATATGAAGTTGGAGACTTATTTGTAAGATGAAGCAAACATTGACTTAAACATGATCGCCAAACTGCGAAATAGTTCCTGTCTAAAGAACTCTTCATGTGTGAACCATATATGCATTATATCAATATCAAGACAGTAAGAATAGCCTTATCTCGACTTCATAATGATTTAATAAGGGAAAATTTCCTAACAATCCTACTATATGAAAATATTGTTACCATGTTTTACTAATTTGTGATCATTATAAATTTAGTAACCTTAGAAATAGCTACATACTCAGTTAATTTACACAAATTTAACCAGCTTTTGTCTGCTTTTAGCCATATATTAATTGAAATATTGCTTTTTTCATTTCTCATGCTCTTATGAACAGAAATCCACTCTAACATGTGTTATATTTGGGATTACACTTTCTTAGTAAAGTACAAATTCTAGTACTTTTTGAGTTGAGCCCCATGCGGGATTCGAACTCACACCCTCAGAGTGAGGCACCTAATGGCCAGCACACAAAGTAGGCCGCCTAACCCGCTCAGCTACCGCGACTTCAACGAGGGTGGAAGTTCGAATCCTGCATGGGGTTCAACTCAAAAAGTTCTAGAATTTGTACTTTACTAAGAAAGTGTAATCCCAAATATAACACATGTTACATTTGACCACTTTCAAAATGGCAGTGTGTAATCATAGAAATCCACTCTGTTATGGCACTTGGACTTTTGACCGAGTGGCCTATACACTAATAAAAGTGTACCGCCATAAAGCACGAGTGTTGCGATATTCATCAAACTAATAAAAGTGTCTGGTCTGGTAATGAACCGTGTCTATGCTGTTCCTGGAAGCGACACCTACAGTTTAAGTCCTAATAAGGCGACGTTCATTTAGCATATAGCTGGAATATTGCTGCATGCGGCGTTAAACTAAACTCACTCACTTACTCACTACTTATACTATTTTCACTATTCCTGCATGCGATCAAGAACATGTGACCTCGCACCGAGGCGCTCGGTTGTGTCACAGGGTCATGTCAGCCTTGAGACAGTAAACCTTAACCCTACTTAACATATTTTACCAAGCAGCTGCGAGCGATAAGACATGATGGTGTCATCCCGATCGGTTGAATATTTAATTAAGAATAAAATAGCGGTTGACCGGTCAGCACTGTATATTCAAACATGCCTGATGTGTCAGCGATTCAAATATCCACACAAAGCATTCCAATAATTATTAAACAGCGACACCATAACAAAATATATAGTGTTCGTATGTAATTACTTTTGTATTCATGACACAACATCATGAACTTGGGCTATAGGTATTTCGCTAAAATGATTCTTCCTCATGAAGACAATAATTTCATGATAGTCGTTTTGTGTTTGCCCTATAATGGTTGTGCCGACCTGAATAGCCTAGTGGTTTAAGCATAGGCCCTTGTTCCATGCCCCACAAGGGTACAATGTGTGAAGCCCATTTCTGGTGTTCCCCGCCATGATATTGCTGGAATATTGCTAAAAGTGGTGTAAAACTAAATTCACTCTTTAATCTGGACCCACATTTTCCGTAAGATTTATATGAGAGCTCAAAGCAGCATTTTAGGGACATTGTATATACACAACTATTTGTAACCATTATTCGTTAATACAGTGTGAAACATATTCCTTGTTTTTTACATACTTCACACTTCACTGATTCGCAAACATTAAATAAATATTAATTCAGTCTTACATGTATGCATGTATCAGATTTGCCTTCGAAGCGAAAAACATTCAGCATGCCAAGCAGATGTGTATCCTGAAGAAACAGTAGAGAAAACAAAAGGAAATAAAAATAATAATGATCAGTTTAACAACCGCTGGGACAAACCGTTCAGAAATATGTAGGCAAATACAGCAATTATAGTGACTTGCTCTAATAACTGTTGCGTTTATTCTACGAAAACGCTCCTATGCACGCAAAACTATAATATACAAAGTACTTTAGTGATTCCATACAAGGGACTAGAATACACTTTGCCTATGATTTTATCATAGGCACTGGTTATTCAATTAGTTAAAGATACCACACAGCAAAATTAGAAAAAGCTGAAAACTATTTTTGCAAACACAAAACGTATCAAGTTTGATGTAGTAAGCCATGACTGGTTTAACACTGCATGTTTGCGTGACGAGTCAACGCTTTAACCACTAGGCTACCCCACCGCCCCCTCATTGGTTATAACACTGCATGTTTGCGTGAAACTCGTATTTCACTTATGTCTACTTGGTTGTTCTGGAGGAACTGATGTGTATAACACATTATATCAGACATCAGACATTATACTTTCTTAATTGAAGTTTGTCCGATTGTGATCCACAGATTATTAAATCTGAAACGTGTTTCTTCCTACAAACTAACGCTTATCATATGGAACACACGGAAAAATACAAACGGGTTTTCACTTTAAAAGAATTATAATCGTTGCGTAGAAGTAGACGTAGAGGAAGAATGAAAATTAGAAGTGGAGGTAGAGGAAGAAGTAGAAGGAGAGATAACGACATAGAAGTAGAGGCAAATGTATAAACGTTGAATGCTGAACTCGAAACGGAAGTCAAAGTAGAGGAGAAGTAGAACACAAGAAAAAGACGTAGAAGAAGACGCACAGGCAGTGGAGGAGAAGTTGTAACAGAAGAAGAAACAGAAGTAGAAACAAAGGAAGCACAGGTAGATGTAGAGGTAGAAATAAAAGTTGGAATAGGGTAGAACAGAGGTGGGAGAAGTAGAGGTAGAAGAAGAGGCAGGGATAACAGTAGAAGGACAGGTAGATGTAGAGGTAGAAATAAAAGTTGGGATAGGGTAGAACAGAGGTAGGAGAAGTAGAGGTAGAAGAAGAGGCAGGGATAACAGTATAAGGACAGGTAGATGTAGAGGTAGAAATAAAAGTTGGGATATGGTAGAACAGAGGTAGGAGAAGTAGAGGTAGAAGAAGAGGCTGAGATAACAGTAGAAGGACAGGTAGATGTAGAGGTAGAAATAAAAGTTGGGATACGGTCGAACAGAGGTAGGAGAAGTAGAGGTAGAAGAAGAGGCAGGGATAACAGTAGAAGCACAGGCAGGTGTAGAGTGTAAAGGAAGATAAAAAGTTGAGATAAGGTAGAACAGAGGTAGGAGAAGTAGAGGTAGAAGAAGAGGCAGGGATAACAGTAGAAGGACAGGCAGATGTAGAGGTAGAAATAAAAGTTGGGATAGGGTAGAACAGAGGTAGGAGAAGTAGAGGTAGTAGAAGAGGCAGGGATAACAGTAGAAGGACAGGCAGGTGTAGAAGTAGAAAAAATAAAGTTGGGATAGAGGTTGGAACAAGGGTAGGAGAAGTAGAGGTAGAAAGAAGAGGCAGGGATAACAGTAGAAGCACAGGCAGGTGTAGAATTAGAAATAAAAGTTGGGATAGGAATAGAACAGGGGTATGAAAAGTAGAATTGAGTAGAAGAGGCAGGATAACAGTAGAAGGACAGGCAGGTGTAGAGGTAGAAATAAAAAGTTGAGATAGGATTTTAGAGACACAGGGGGAGAGTAGAATTAGGTAGAAAGAGGCAGGGATAACAAGTAGAAGGACAGGTAGATGTAGAGGTGAAATAAAGTTGGGATGAGGATTGGGAACAGGGTGGGAGAAGAAGGTGAGTAGCAGGGGATAACACTAGAAGGACAGGTAGATGTAGAGGTAGAAATAAAAGTTAGGGATAGAGATTAGAACAGAGGTATAGAGAAGTAGAGGTGAGAAGAAGAAGAGGCAGGGATAACAGTAGAAGAGGACAGGAGATGTAGAGGTAGAAATAAAAGTTGGGATAGGGTAGGAACAGAGGTAGGAGAAGTAAGGAGTGAGAAGAGGCAGGGGATAACAGTAGAAGGACAGAGCAAGATGTAGGGTAGAAATAAAGGAAGTTGGGATAGAATTAGAACAGAGGTAGGAGTGGAAGGAGGAAGAATGACAACAGCAGAAGGACAGAAATCAAGCTGATAGAACAGAGGTAGGAGAAGGAGGTAGAAGAGGCAGGATAATCAGAGGTAGAACTGGACAGAACAGAGAATGGACAGACGGACAGAACAGACAGAGGCAGGATAGAAACGAGGTGGAGGTAGAAAGACAGGTAGACAGGAACAGGAGAAGAGGTGGACACAGAACTGGAGGTGGACACACAGCAGAACAGAGGTAGAGAGGTGGAAGGACAGGAACACAAGGCACAGGCAGAAATAAACAGGAGAAGCAGAAGAGGTGGACAACAGTGAAGCACAGTGGAAACAGGATCATGGATGACGAGGAGCCGAGGACGGAGGAGCCGACGGAGGAATGGATGGACGCCGAGGAGACACTGAGATGACAGAGCCCAGCCCAAAGGACACTATAACTTACTGAGGTCTTAGCAGACTGCACAGCACAAGGAATGGAAATGAAAAGATGGACACAGACCGGATCTTATCTCCCAGACAGAGGAAACAGCCCTGTGGAGTCAAGATGAAGGTGGTGATACAAGAAAGCCCCAGCCAAATGTGGCCTCCCATACACAGGAACATGAACACGGACACGACACAGGGACACCACACAACAGGAGAAGGAGTCACCAGACAGATAACGACAGAATCAGAAGACCCAGGAACACACAGGACCATCCAGAATCAACGAAGACCACACAGGCCAACAACCACGGAAAAGGACACACACCACACACTGACTGACACCCACACACAGAAAGGACACATGGAACACACAGAAGGACATGGACATGCAACAAAGGAAACACATGAGACCATGACAGGAAAGACAATCAACCACAGCACACACACACACACTGACACACACCCCAACGAGGAGGACATGAACGGACACAGCAGCCATAACCCCAAAGGACATGGACACAGGAATCACAGGACACACACAGACAAATGCACAGCCAGAAGGCATGGTGACAAGAGTGGAAGCACACATGACACACGACAAGAAGACACGACACAGCAAAGAATCACAGCCCATGACAGAACACAACCACGGAAACCCCATGGAACACGTGGCACAGGAAGGAACGAAAGCATGGAACATGACAGCACAGCACAGGACAACACATGGACACACACATGGACAGAACGGACAGAAGGAAGGACACACACAACTTGCAGCACAGCACAAAATATGGATCCACGGAATGACACAGAGAACACAGCACACAGGAATCAACGACGCCATATAACAGCAGACAGAATAACAGCCATAGATCCACACTGGAGGCAGTGTATCTGATAGACATGGATATGACACAAAGGAAGTGGATGCCAACACATGGATAACATGGATAACTCATAGACAGAAGAAAATGACACAGCAAGAACACACAGAAACACATAAATAACAAAGGAAATAACATGAATGCATAAATAAGAAGGGACACAAGGATAACGGAAATGAACGGCACTGCACACACCATGAGTATAATGACAAAGGCAATGTAGTTTAATAAATATGACAGCAATAACAAGTGGAATAAATATAATGGATACAGCCAATGGTAATGGCAGAAATGGAACGCATATATGGATGGGCAGTAGCAAAAGGAGGATAGTGGAATAATAAAGGAATAATGGATTATAAATAATGCAGTGAAGAAACAGGAATAAACACACACGAAAAGCCATGACATCTACAGGGAAATAAAAAGAAAATAATGGACATGAAAAATAAAGAATAATATGGAATAAATAATGGAGTGGATATGGTGCATGGCATATGGTGAAAAGAAATGGAAAGAAATGGAAAGTGGAAATGGAAAGGAAGGAAAATGGATTTGCTGAAAGGGAAAAGGGTATATAGACATAGATAAAGAAAGGACATGAGAAGAATATGGAAGCCATAAATATAAAGAAATGAAGGAAGGAATGGATGGTGAAGGACAACACACAGAATATTGGAGGAATGGATGCCAACATGGTATGGATGGAAGAGCATAATGGTGGTATGGCAGTAATGGAGATAAACGTACTGTGTTGAAAAATCAGAGGTATATAATGCTACGCGTTCTGGTTTTAAATCAAATTTAGGAGCTATTATAATTTCGTTATATACCTCTGATTTTCCAAATACAGTATGTTTATCTCCCTAATTGAGTAGGATATTGGTATACGGCGCACATATTCAGGCAACTAGTGCATGCTCAAAAGCGCTGGTATATAACGTGATTATATACCTCTGACTGACTTTGATTAACTAATCACAATCCAGTATTTACTGAAATCATGGCAGAATTAGAGTTTTCGACCCTCTTAGTACTGTGGTGTTACTGCACATCTTCGTGTATATTGGCTACTTTCAAAGAGTATAATGCAGATCTCTCAACTCATATGTTTTTCACAATTTAATTTTGATACGCTTATGACCGTAATTTCTTTATGTGTTTGTCGATCTTTCCATTTGTGAACATAGATTCCATGAAACCTTACAGAATTTGTTTTTCTAATGCGAATTATAAGACCGAAGTAATCAAATCCAACACCATTTCTCCCCTGCAGTTTACCAATCAAGATGTTTCGCCCCTGTAGACCATGGTGTTAAGATTTTTCGTCTATGCTGAGATTGACTAATTTCAAGGACTGATGTAAATCTCTCCCTCATGCGTTGTCTTACTTGTCGGAATAAAGAATTCTTGAATATGATCATGTTTTCTGGTTTCCTTTATGCCAGGTTACTGAGCCTTTATTAAACGGCTTATCTATAAATACATAACTGGGCAATAAGCACCTTAATCCGCACAGGTAATAACCCATGAGCTTGGAAAGACAGTAGTTCCACAGTCAGTTCCTCAGACAGTTCTCAGATTTATGCTCACGGCTGTATAGTTCTAATGAAAAGAGTTGTACTGTGATCGGCAGTACAGGCTTCACAAAACCAGAAATTTTCTCCTTACTGACATCTATACCAGCATTATATTTTAGAAAAATTAATTATGCCACTAAGAAGATATTTATGGAATACCGTAAGTGACATTCCGCGATTCTGTGATTCTCGCGAACGCGAGATTTTGGCCAAATCTCGCGTTCTCGATCTCGCATTCTCGCACTTCTTTTGGCATTTTTAGCTTGTTTCCAAAGGACGAGATCGCGAGAATGCGATCGCGCGAATGTCCCTTACAGTATTCCATATTAAGTACATGTCTGCGTGCATAGTCTGGCCTTTAAAGTATCAATAATAAAACAGCGGGGAAACGACTTTCTGCCGAGTACAGGAATTTAAACAGTTCGAACAAAATGTCAACCGCTAGAAAATATCTGTGGTTACATTCAGTACAAGTCGTCTTGTTAGGTTTGAGTGAGCGAGTGAATGAGCATCGTTTTACAATATTCCAGCAATACATTGTACCCTCATCATGTTAAGAAAAACACCACTAAAGATTACAAAATATAATCAGTTTTAAATTATTTGGACAAATGGGTTATACGTTTAGCACATTTGTGCATGTTCAAACTGTACAAGACGTTATATTGACAGTGATGACGTAGGTGATAAGGACTAATCGGTATGTACGTCTAGTGCAGTATTTGTATCGATTTGCATGTTCAACTTTAACTTTACAAAAAAGCTAACATCACAGTTTGGATACAATGATTTGAAAGAAGATTGAACAGTTCTTGGAAACACACCAATCCAAAAGTCTTCCGCTTCACTGAAGTGTCAAAGCAATCAAAATCAGCGAAGGGTCCTAACGTTTCTTCCAGGAGGTGCACCACCAACACACAAAATGATATAAAGGAATGGAAAGCCACCCTGCCCTTCACCAGCAAAGTACCAACATCAGCACACTCAATAATCAACTCAGGTAACTCGCGTGCGTGGACTCCAGCAGGTCAAAGCTCAAGTACCAACTTATCGGCGCACTGGATTAACTCGGCGGGTCTCGGCAAACCATCATCAGCACACGATAATTGCGTGGACTCGGCGGGTGACCAATTCATGTTTAAATGTTTCTATATCATGCAACACTGTAAAGCTCGAATTGCATTTAATACCTCACGGCAGCATCCAATCAAAGGTCCATTGCCTGGCAACATCGTTAGGGTTCCAACTTAATTTGGTCGAGTGATTTTCATCAACTAGTTCCTCCCTTTGCGTATTACTGGTAGGACCCTATCGACAATATAATAGAAAGCAGCAACGTTTGATCGATGTTTTATTATTTTATTGCTTTAATTATTTTAAGTTCATAACCGAAAAATCCCTTTAGTAATTATAGCTTTGTATTCATCTGTGGCTCCATTTATTACATCGTAAAATGTATTTCTTCGTTACTGCTTGAGCTTCAAGGGTGTATGTGTCGGTGAAGGTGTACAAGCATACTATTGAGGATCCCTCGTAAGAAGAAAATGAAGGACTTATCACACAACACAACAAAATAGCAGGATCAAAATACACTTTAAGAATGACTTAATGAGGATGATCGAACTTTTAATGGATTTATTTCTACCATCCTACACAACACACCAAAGAACCATAAACTAATTAGTCCCATACATTATCGGGCGAAGAGGGAGGAGGGGAGAGATAGATAGATAGATGTTAGAGAGAATAAAGGAAAGAGAAGGGGAGCCGAGAGAGACAACAAGAGAGAGAGGAGAAAAAAGAGAGGAGAGGAATAAAGGGAGGGAGAGAGAATGAGAGGAATAAAGCGAGCGGGAGGGAGAGAATAAGGGAGGAGAGAGAATGAGAGAGGGAATGAGCCGGCGGGAGGAGGAGAATAAGGAGGGAGAGAGAATGAGAGGGGAACGAGCTGAGCGGGAGGGGAGAGAATCAATGGGGGAGAGGATGAGAGAGAGGAATAAGCCGAGCGGGAGGGAGAGAATCAAGGAGGGGAGAGAGAACGAGAGGGAATGAGCAGAGCGGAGGAGAGAATAAGGAGGGAGAGAGAACGAGAGGGAATGAGCTATGGGAGAGAATAAGGGAGGAGGGAGAATGAGGAATGAATGAGGGAACAAGGAGCGAGAGAGAGAATGATGGAAGGGAGGAGAGAATGAAGGAGGAACGAGGAAACGAGGAGAGAACATGAGGGGAGAGAGGAATCAAGGAGGAGAGATGAGCGAGGAGGAGAGGAGAGAACGTGGAGGAGGGAGAGAGAAAGAAAAGGGAACAAGGAGAGAGAATGGAGGGAGAGACACAAGCACAAGGAGAGAGAGGAACAAGGAGAGAGAACAATGGAGAACAAGGAGAGACAATAAGGAACAAGGAGAGAGAATTACATGGAGAAGAGAACGGGAGGAGAGAACAAGGAGAGGGGAGAGGAAAAGAGAAGAGGGACACAAGGAGAGAGAATGGGAGAGAGAATCATGTGGAGAGAACAAGGGAGGGAGGGAGAGAGAATGAGAGAGGGAATAATGGAGGGAGAGAGGGGAGAGAATAACAGGAAGGAGGAGGGAGAGAATGAGAGAGGGAGAGAATGAGAGGGAAATGGAGGAGGGAGGAATGAGGGGGAGAGAATAACAGGGAGGGATAATAAGGTAGAGGAGGGAGAGAATGAGAGGGAGAGAATAAGGTAGGAGGGGAGAGAGAATGAGAGAGGGAATAAAGCGAGCGGGAGGGAGAGAATAGTAGGAGGGGGAGAGAATGAGGAGAGGGAATATGCAGTGAGGAGGGGAGAGAATAAAGGGAGGAGAGAATAGAGAGAATAAGGAAAGTGGAGAGAGAAGTGGAGGGAGGTGGAGAGTAGGGGAGGTGGAGAATGGGTGGCAGGAGGGAGAGAATAGAATGGAAGAGAGATAAGAGAGGGAGAGAATAAGAGGGCAGGAGAGAGAGGAAAGAGGAGGGAGGGAATGAGGGAGAGAATAATAGGGAATGGAAGAGTGGAGAGAATAAGGAGGAGTGGAGAGAATGGGAAGGAAGGAGAATGGAGGGGGAGAGAGGGAATAAAGAAGAGGAGAATGTGAGAGGGGAGGAGAGGAATAAAGGGGAGGGAGGGAGAGGAATGAGGAGAGGGGTCATAAGGCAGGAAGAGTGGAATAAGGTAGGGGAGAGAGAATGAGAATAATGTGAGCAGGAAGGAGAGAATAAGGGGAGGGAGAGAGAATGGGAGGGGAATGTGAGGGAGAGAGAGAATAAGGTAGGGAGGGGGAGAGGAGAATGAGAGAGAGAATAAGGGCATTGGGAGGGAGAGAGAGAATCTGAGAAAAGAATAAGCGAGAGGAGGGAGAGTCATAAGGAAGGAGAGAGAATGAGAGAGGGAATAAGCTGGAGCGAGGGAGAAGAGAACAAGGGAGGGAGGGAGAGAATAGCAGAGGGAATAAAGGAGAGGAGGAATACATGGGGAGGGGAGGAGAGAATAAAGGTAGGGAGGGAATGAATGAGAGAGGAATCATGAGGAGCAGTGAATAATGGGAGGGGAGGAAGAGAATGAGAGAGAGGAATAAGCGAGGAGGGAGGGAGAGAATAAGGAGGGAGTGGGAGAAAGAATGAGAGAGGGAATAAGCGAGAGGGAGGAAGAGAGACCTACCATCTATGGAGGTCGGTTATCTAGATTCAGACGTCGTCACCTCATCGGTGTAGGATGCATGTCACTATGGTAACAGTAGTTACTTGATACTTTAAACTTGGTTGACTGGGGTACATTTTAGAAGTACCTATATAGTAAACAGTGGCATATTGTCAATGCCAGTATAATGCCGCAACTATACCTCAATTGTAATAGATATTCCCACACTTTAACTACGTGTAGAAGCTGACACAGAGTTGAAGACAAACAGCAGGGATTGGAGACAAACAGCATTGCTTTAAATTTCTTGTAAGACGAAACAAAGATTGTTTGATACAAGAGTGGCATGCAAAACTCCAAAATAGTTCCTGTACGTTTACATATTCCTTGTTTAAAGAGCTCTCATCATGTGTGAACAATTCATATGTTATATCAATATCAACAAAGTAAGAATAATAGTGTTATCTAGACTGTGGTGAGTTAGTAATGTGTTATAAGGGAGATTCCATATCAATTACTACAAATATGAAAATGCATTGTATTGTGAAGTTAATAATGTCACTGAACACATGTTCCGTAACTTCTACTAATTGTGATCGCTATAGAAAAATTAAGCAAAAAGAACATGCTCAGTAATGTTACCGAGAATTACCTTCAAAACACACATTTAACCAGCTATTGCCAACTTTAGCCGTATATCAATTCGAAAATATAATTGCTTTTGTTATTCTTTATGTTCTTTATTAAAAGCAATTATATGGGCCACTCTGTTATGGCACTTGTACTTTTGACCGAGTGGCTCATACACTAATAAAAGTGTACCGCCATATAGCACGAATATTGCTGAGTGCTCGCGATATTCATCAAACTAATAAAAGTGTCTGTGGTCTGGTAATGAACCGTGTCTGTGCTGCTATCCCGGTAGCGCCACCTACAGTTTAACTCCAACACGGAGACGTTCATTTGGCTGATCATGGCCAACTAACAAAATTCTGCACACAAAATGCACCCGCTACTAACCATTTACTGCGACACATATTCGCTTACATTCTGAGAGGGATCCACAAGATGATATAAGCGAAAAAAATTGCGTTGGGGTGTATTTATCAACTCGAAGTTCGCGCGTCACATGCTAATTCTTTGTTTTGTCAGTCTCCCCACCTGAGTTTCTGGAGTTATAGAAATGATAAAACTCAGATGTTCGGAGCGAATTTTAACACAGGCTTTACACCAAAACGCGAGCTGGTCACATGTAGGATATGTGGGGTTATAATTACTGGAAGATAGACTCTATACATTAGCCATGCCCGTTTACGTTTCATCGGGTATTTGATGCCGAGGACCCGGGTTCGAATCCCCATTACGGGTACAATGTGCAGCTTCCATTTTTCTTTGTGTCCCCAGCCGTGATGTTGCTGGAATATTGCAAAAGCGCGCAAAACCAAACTCAGTCAGTCAGTCAGTCAGTCAGGGTACTTCTACGGATTTGTCGACTGACACGTTCCACCATACCTACGCATCGTGTGCGAAGATTACACTAAGCGACATCCACGTGCTGGTGCTGTATGTCTTCCAGAAACCACTCAAGCGAAAGATGACAAGTCACCCTTGAAGTTCACGTGCACTTAGTAACAGCTTGGCTGCTGTTTCTATTTTATACGTGGAAATACACCATCGAGACCCTGACGGATGTCCAATGAAATTCCTACATGTACTAGGTTCTACCAACTAGAGGTCTCTTTATTACTGGTTTAGTTTAGAGGCGCTCATTAAAACTTCTTTAAATAACCTTCATGAATAATGATGACGATAAAGGCTTACAATTAGGGAAGTACGTGAATCGAAAAGAGCGCATTGAATGCTGAAAATAACCAAAAGCGAAGTAGAAACGAAATATATAAAGTTCCTGAGTGCACGCATCCTTCTTTTTCAGTATAATTGTGAAAAAGATAAAATCACATTTAAATATAGTCACACAGAAATCTGCCAAGGATTCCGTACGCTTGCAGGTGATGGTTTCTAAAGTGATTAGTCATATGATGCTGTCGCTGAATGCCGTGAGTCCTTTATAAGGTTCCAACGATATCGAGGACCAAACCTTACGTTAGATATAGTAATATTGTAATGGAATTTTCCTTCCTCGCGCCAAGTCTGTTTGGTATACAGTGCACTCTGTCTAATTCGGACCAGCTTGGGACTGACTAAAAAAGTCCAGGTGCATTATTGTCCAGATTTTAATGAAGTTATTCATTTCACTGTAACATTGCTGAGCACTTTCATGCGTCTCCTTGAGGGGTGGGACGGAGCATTGTCAAGCTAAACAAGAGGATACGCTCTCCTTTTTCCTCATCATCAGTCTGTTGTGACTGTATTTCCTTCCACGCATGATTATCGAGCATGGCGTAAACAAGTGCCACTCATTCCCCATATTGTGTTAAAACAGTTCGATGCAAAAACACATTGTATTCCAATGCAAAGGCAAACAACGAAGAAAATTATGCGAACAGATCACTAAAATGAAAGATTCCGAGTCACTATGGTTGAATTCTAACCTCTAACCACAGGTTGACAAGGGCGATAAATAAGATTTTGTTTATAAACAATGATGCAACTGGTCTGATCTCTCACCAAACTTTACAGGATTCTGGTACGTAAATGTCCCCGATAGATACACTATTATTGGCTGGCTCTAATCCTGCCGAGAACTTATCCTCAAAAATATTATTATTGTCAATTATTATTAGTTTATTCTTATAATGAGAGTTACTTTCGCCTTTGAGTACATGATCTCGCAAATAGTCCCGTACATTAAACTTGAGTGGAGATTGGAACTGATGGTGAAAATAATCAACCTTTGTAATCTCTCTGACTGTACAGTAAATGAACAATGTCCTCTCATTATTTAGAAGTTAATAAATTATGCCATGTGTTCCAAGTGCTTGGCTCCAACAAAAGCTCAATTGGCGTAGGTAAATGATAGAATACCAACCCCCGTGAAATCTCACTGAATTATTGTCCAGTTAGTGTATTTCTACATAAGCCGCTTTATAAGACTTAGTGACCTGACATAAAAGCAGAAAATTAGATCATGTTCTCAAAGAATTATTTATTCAGACAAGCAGGACAACACATGACTGAGATCTGCATCAATTCTCAATGAGATGATATCTCAACATAGACGAAAGATGTCTTGATATCGCGGTATAAAGGTTCGAAAAATCCTAATTGGCAAAACTGCTGGAAGAAACGGTGACTAGATTTAGTCACCTCGAGATAGTAATTCTAAGAACAAAAATTATGTCTGTAGCCAAGTTCATGGAAGAAGTATATTTACAAAAGGAAAGATGGGACACCCACAATTCTTTCTGAAGAAGTACGTAAAGGTATCAAACAGTATAAAATTGTAGACAAAAACATCATTAAACTTCGTGATCCCAATAAACCTATGAGCTTATGTCTGTGTCTAGTAATGTGCTGGTGAACGCCCGTTCTTAGCCTCCTCCAGAAAACCTCCAGCAAGGCCACGGCCGAATCCAACGCCGGCGACGCCATTTCCTACCCGGAACCCTCCGACTCTCTCTTTCCGGACACTAACCTATGACCGGATACCAACGTTACGTCCAACACCAACTCCATGACCGATACCAACTCTGTCCGACACCAACTCCATTACCGATACCAACTTCGACCAACACGAAAGCCGTTGTTGTAGGGGTTCCGTGTTGGCGCGGTGGCGGCGTGGTTGGTAGCAGCGCCATGACCGTTAGAATGGGCACGGGCATTACTGGAGCACATAGTTGTCGTGGGCGTAGTTGTTGAGGACGCTGGCGGGCACCAGCAGCTTTGTTGTAGTCGTTGTATTTTAGAAGCAGCGGCATTTGTTGTTGCCCCGGCAGCTTTAGCAGCGCGTCCTGGCTGTAGTAGTTCGAATTTCTTGCGCAGCGTTTGCCGTTGGCGGCCTGAGCGACGTCATTGTGTGTATTTGTAGGCGTTATCAGCGTTTGTTGGCGGCGTATTTGTCGTTGTTGTGGGCTGCTGTTGGCGGCATCGTTGTAATACCTACTGAGCGTAGCGTTGTTGGCATTAGAGCTGGCAGCGTTAGCGTTCTGGGCAAAGTTATCCTTGTAGTCCTTCCTGTTGTAGTTGAGGCGTTCATGTAGTTGTTTACCGCCGGCGTTGTTCTCGGTGGTGGAACTTCTTGACCAGATGATGTTTCTTGGCAGCATCGTT